>NC_142393.1:32349059-32476559 GCF_059441095.1 Idiotropiscis lumnitzeri | reverse complement strand
TTTATAGGTATGGATGGATGCAGGTACTCAGATCTTTTTCTCTTATGGAATCTGTTTGGGGAGTCTCACAGCCCTTGGCAGTTACAACAAATACAACAACAATTGTTACAAGTGAGACACTTTATTATGTAGTCCTGTATACATACACATACAGACAGCCACACAAATCAGCCAGTCATTTCGAGACCATACTCTATGAAATGGTAGAAGCTAATGGTCTAATGGCTTCCAGAAAGAATGAAAGTAATGGCCCAGGAAAACACATTTGCACATAGCCACACCTTAAAGCAGTGATTTTCAAATAGTGGGGCGCCCCCCCCCGCGCACAGCAGAAGCAACAAGCTACGTGATGGCAAATAAACGACTCCGCAAACAAGTAGTATTCTAAACAAGGAGCCGAGCAAGGAGGCGCTAAGCGCGCTAATTGCTAAAATGAATTGCTTCGAAGGACGCTCGACTTTTAAAAGAAATCTGACTCGAACCGTGTTTGGGCGGAGAGCCAGCAGCTATGAACAGAAATGTTGTATTGCACATTACATATCGAAACATAAAATAAGACGACGGCTTCGTGAGCAATTTAGCAGACGCTCTCAGCTGGAACTCGGAAATGGCTGTCATCACAACAAAGAGGTTCGACGTCAAACGTATTGTAAACAAAAAAATGTAGAGTAAACATATTAAAACTTTTGTTTAAAACCCTCTGGCTCTTTTTGTCTTTTCTATATTATGTACGTATCAATAACTGTTTGGTTTGTTCATGTTAATAAAGTTAAAAAATACAAAACAAAAACAAATAGTAAATATTTATCATCTCATCAATATTTGCACCACAGAGTACTGAGTTTCGAGATCCTCACAATAGACGTTCTCAAAATATTTTTTTTTATCAATTTAGCTTTGTTAAGGGATATTTTATTGACAATCTAACATTAATATACAAAGAACATGTACTTTAGTACGAAAAAAATTGTGGTGGGGGGCGCGAATTGTTTTCTTCTTGGTAGGGGAGAGGGTGTGACAGAAAATAATTGAAAACCACTGCCTTAAAGAAAAGCCTTTGCTACCCAATTTCCCACACTCAACTTAGTTCAACTTAGTCATGCCCAAAAACAGCCAAAACTTAGCTTTCGCCTTCTTTTCACAGCTGAACTACAATGCAAGACCATCAACTTACTTAGTACTGTTGCTAAATGCACTTGAGTACACATTGTACCGTGTTCCCTCACTTTTTGCGGATGATGTGTTCCAATTGGGATTTTGCAAGCAATGTGGTGTCTAGTGTTCATGGACTCTGCTTCTGTAAAACAAATTTCCCCTTGAAAAAGTCCAAATTTTTTGACTAGTCCGAATTTGAAGGAAGAAAAATAGCATAAAATAAAAACCTACAAAATAGCAAGGTAAAACTGCAATAGATGAAGATATGGTCACAAATGAACATCTGCAATAGAATGAATCTGCAATAACCGAACCGAGAAGTAGCATGCTAACATTGTCCTTTGTTTTGTGTACAATTTGTCATCGTAAACATTTAATTTCTTCCTTGTGGATGTGTCTGTGTACAGGGACTCGTACCTTCTGTGCCTCTTGAACAGTACTACCAGTTTCCTGGCAGGGTTTGCCATCTTCTCAGTGCTGGGCTTCATGGCGGAGGAGCAAGGAATAGATATAGCTACTGTGGCTCAGTCAGGTGATGACACAACATCAAATGCACATCAAATATATTTGGTTAGCCTTTTTATAGTTATCTTACTACTCACTAGTGGGCAGTGGGATGCTTTTTGTTGTGCTTTATGTTGTGTGCACAGAAGAAAAGGTCCATTTGCCCTAAAGTAAAGTTTTTCAGTCGGAACTCTCATCATATTTCACATCTGCATATCGCAACTGTTGGTGTAACGCAGCCACGTTCAGAGGATCAACGCTGGCTCTTTGCTGCTTTAGAGTTACTTTGTTTGATATACAGTAATCCCTCGCTATATCGCGCTTCACCTATCGCGGCTTCGCAGATTTTTTTTTACAGTGGTATTGTGCTCTGTATAGTGGCCCCTTGGATTTCGAATAAGGACACAGAGAGTTTCAAACGGGTGTCGATAATCTTTCATCTCTGAACAAGCATGTTCAGCATTCTGCACTGTGAAAAGTACAGAACAACAGAAAAACACTAATTGTAATAGTAGTTTCACAAATAATTCACATCTCAATCATGTATACACAACACTCCGGTAACGGCAGAAATGAACTTTTCTTGTAAGCTCCGTTAATCAGTGTGGGCAGTCGAAGGTCGTTCTGACTTGTCCGTCGCGGCTCATTTTATCCACAGCTTTCACTTTCATTCAAGTATTCACACAGACCCAAAGGAACTCTTTCGTCTTGTTGTATTAAAAGTTTCACAATCCAGTACAGTGAGCAATGTTGTTCAGTACAACAAATGGATAACATCTACTTGAACGATGACAGTGCTTCTCAATTATTTTCTCTACCAAGAGGAAAACAATTCACGCCCCACCACCCTGCCACCATTTTTTTTACATTTTGTATTAATGTACATTTCCTTTGTATATTGATGTTAGGTTATGTCAATAAAATGTCCCTTAGCAAAGCTAAATTGGTAAGAAATAAAATTTTGAGAACTATTATTGTGAGGATCTCGAAACTCAGTACTTTGTGGTGCAAATATTGATGATATGATGAATATTAATTTTACGTTTGACATCAAACTTCTTCGTCGTGATGACGTCATCCGTTTCCGTGTTCCGGTCTGAGAGCGTCTCATAGATTGCTCACGTAGCCGTCGTCTTGTTTTATATTTCGATACGTAATGATTGCAATACAACATTTCTGGTCAGAGCTGCTGGCTCTCTGCCCAAACGCGGTTCGAGTCAGACTTATGTTAAAAGTCGAGCGTACGTCAAAGAACTTATTACTCTGTAATTCATTTTAGCGATTAGCACGCTTAGCACCTCCTTGTTCGCCTCCTCGTTTAGTACGCTACTTGTTAGTGGGGTTGTTTATTTGTTATCACGCAGCTTGTTGCTGCTGCTGCGCAAGGACTTAGATATAGTAGAAATAAAGCGCATACTCCTGCGACGCAAGATAGCTTGGCGGCTAGCATTCTAGTCGTGCCGAAAGAAATTACTTAGAGGACAATGAGCGGCAGGGTGAAGCTTTTTTTTTTTAGGTCAGTACTGTGTAAACTCGGGGCACAAACCGCGCGTTGATTATCTATTGTTTAGCCGTACTACGGCGGAAAAAACGCATGTCGACCCCAGGGTCACACGCGCCCCCCTCAGCATCGCACCGGTCAAAAGCTGTTTCGCTTCCACGACTACCAGCACTGTGGTGTATTGTATTGTTTTGTGAACGACACTGCTGTACATGGGACTGATTCGACTTGTCTACAACTGATCTCCGGTTACGCAACGGACAGGATATATTGCGCATGTGCTGTTGCTTTGTATGTGATGTGTAGCAGAGGCAAGTAAAAGCCACCAACAAGCTCGCAGTTGTCCCACGTTTATTTTGTTCCACTGAAGGACACGACACGCACATCGTCTAATTTTCACACCTCACGCGCATGCGCAGTCAATCACAAATCAGAATTGTCAAATTAACGACACATTTATTTACAACACAGTAAATTATAAATTCTAAATCCCATAGTTTACCTATAAGCACTGAACATGAATCTTTGTAAATTCCAAACATAAAATAAAACAGCACAATAAGAACTGGCTCTTACAGCTCCTATAAACTCAATACAAAGGAATTTCAGTTTGCCATCCAACTAATAATTTACATTGTTAATATATTTAACATTTTATACACTACCACCTCGTTCCGCTCTCCAAGGGCGCTAGTTAACAGTTCCGACAGTTATCTTGCCTTAGCTTGGGATACACATCGAGATTCTGCACTACGGACAATGTAAAATAACGAAAAATCACAATGTCAATTATTTCCCAAAACAATCAAATTAATGGTCTATACCTAGTGTGTGTTAATATAGGTGTCTTTTTTTACCACTTCTCTGTCAACATATGAGCACATGTCTCAAAGTGAAGCAACCCGGAAGCTGAATAACAAAAAAAGGACCACAACTTTCCATCTACATGCACAAACAAACCACAACAATGCATCATATCAAATGCATTGTAAAATAATAATAAAAAAAAAAATCTTCACCTCTCGCGGGTTATTTTTGTAACGTATCCCCCGCGATAAACGAGGGATTACTGTATTCTCCTGATTTGTGTCCTCCCAGGGCCTGGCCTGGCCTTCATCGCCTTCCCCAGAGCTGTAGCCATGATGCCTCTTCCCCAACTCTGGGCCATCTGCTTCTTTTTTATGATCATTATGCTGGGGCTGGACACACAGGTGCGTAGCAGACACACACAGGGTCACTATGATATACAGCTTTCTTATGTGACGTGCCAGAAGCAAACAAATTGTCAGACATCTTTCTCTGGTGCAGTTTGTAAGTCTGGAGGCGCTGATGACATCTGTGACCGACTTGTACCCCCATGTGATCAGGCGCGGCTACCGCAGAGAGCTGCTGCTGATGTTTATCTGCGTCGTATGCTTTTTGATCGGGCTGATTATGGTGACGCCGGTAACATGACCTCAGTGTGAACGTGTTGAACTAACCTGGCACTTCAAATTTCATGACATTGAGCAGTCGACTTTTTGTATGCATCTGTGTCTTTGTCTTCCTGCCGGCGATGCAGGGTGGTCTGTATGTGTTCCAGATATATGATCATTTCTCCTGCAGTGGAGCCAGCCTGTTGCTTCTCTCCATCTTCCAGTCTATTGCAATTGGCTGGATCTATGGTAGGAAACAGCACATCCAAGCATTCAAGTCATATGTTTTTAGTGCTCATGTGTTTGAGTCCGTTGAAAATTCAACATAAGACATACTAGAGAGCAGGGAGCATAATGACATAAAAAACAGTTTTTGTTATTAAATTACTCACACACTCTAGCTTTCCACTTCCTCCCTTCCATGGACATTCCACTCATAGTCAGTAGACCGAACATGGCCGCAGGTTACCCTCTGTTGCAAGGAGACTGGCTCAAAGCCAGGCCCTTGTCTGTCTCCTCTGGACCCTCGACCAGCCCCTTAAACCCACTAAACACCCCTCCCCCACCCCCTCGCCCACACAGTCTTGTGGCCCCAGGGAGCCACTATTCTAGCCAGACCTGCCCAGGGACGAAGCGTTTTTAAAAACAACTCTGACATGGTGGAATAAACCATTGAGACACAAACTGTGCAAGAACATACCCTGTCATGTCAATTAAGGCTAAAAATGCAATAAAAAGAGAATTGCACTTGCAGATGATAATGATTAAGAGAAACATTAGTTGTTTATACTATTGCAACTCAACACCCAAAAAGCTTTTTTTCTGAATCCCTGCACAAGTGAATGGTGCAGGGCAATTTAAGCTCCACAGAACTGTATGCTCGTTATTTTATGACGATGTTAATTTCTCATGTCAATGACAAGTGACCTTAAATTTTGAGCCGTGTAAGGAGAACAACAAAGTCCTGAAGCTATGCCACTCAGCCCTTATGGTTAATCACAAGCCCAAGCTCAGTGCTTTATTGAATTGCACACTCGTTAAAGGAAAATGCATGTCTTGTTTCGAATTTTATACGTGACTTTTTAAGTACCTTTTCTTCTCATTATAGTGGTAAAATATATTGTAACTAGTATTTAAACCACAACCACTCCTTTTTGGGGGGCGTGAAGGTGCCGAGCGCTTTTGTTCAAACATTGAGGACATGACAGGTCACAGTCCCCTGCTTCTCTTCAAGCTGTGCTGGAAATACTTGACGCCAGCCGTGTGCACTGTAAGTGACCTGCCCTGAGTAATAATGGATATATAATTAATATTTTAAATATTATTTGCTTCCCTTTTTTTCTTGTAAAACCCTCCATTGAGTGACTTTTAGGCTACCTTTCTATTCTCCTTGGTTTGTTGGTCTCCACTGAGCTTAGGAAATGGCCTGGTCGCTCCAGGTTGGGCAACAGCATTGGGCTGGCTCCTCACCTTTTCCTCTGTGTCTCTGCTCCCAATTTGGGCCATCTACGCACTCGCCATTACGCCTGGCACCCTCACACAGGTTTTGTCTAGTCCTTCAGTAGCATGTGCTACTTGAGTCTGAATGTTCTTGACGCATATTTAACTTGTGTGTGCTTCTGCCACCCCATAGCGCTTTCAGACCCTGTGCAAACCCACCATAATTTCGCCACAACCCTTGCAGCGCCATCCCGTGATTTCGGCCGCCTACAGCTCTGCAATTCACTTCAGCGAGAAGCCAAAGGAAGTAACTGGCAACATCATTTGAGACCACGTTGGTTAGGGGCGGTTGGTGAAGAGTGTGCAGTTGGTTGGGATCAGTGACCTCTAAAGTTATGCTCACCAAGCATATACCATTTTGTTCAGTTTATTAAGGTAGAATCATTCTTTTATTCTTTTATTTCATGGTGCTTTTTTTTCCAATTCTCATTCTTAAATGTTTAATATACTAAAATTAGCAGGTAGATGCACTGCAGTCCAGTAATTTGTTGCTAATCACTTCTGTGCAAGAAAACTTAGTCAAAGCATTTTTCGTTTTTTGTTAAGGGAATGGTGGAATATTAGCATCTAACCCTGTACTGTGTCATGTTAATTTACCTTTATTGAAAAAGTCAGTGGATAACACCCTTGCCCGGGTGTGATTTACATAGCACAATGCAGTTATTGCCATAGTTGCTGAAAACTCAGCAGCTGAGTAGCTGGTCAATGATTTTTGTGGTATTTCCCTTGACCTTTATTACTTCTTAACATAAAAAATATGCATTGTTTATTATTTCTTTGGGTTAATTTCTACAAATTTGGTTGTGAAGTTCCACATGCTGCCAACAAATGCCTGCCGTTACACATCCACAGTCGACTGACTGTGCCCTGATCTTCACTTCTGTGAAGTCAGAATGCATCGTCAATGGGGGAAAATTGAGATTTTTTTTTTTAATCCATGATATTTTACGTCCCTCCTTTTACATGCAATTGAATTGTAGATACAGCCAAGAAGGTTTGTATCCTGCTTTATTTGGACACTTCCTGCTTAGAATCCTTTGTGTGCCTTATTTTGTGCCTTGGGTTTTGCATCAGCCTATTGTAAAATGTTTGCCAAAGTATGAAGTCCTTCACTCAGTTTTTTTTTGTTTTACTGTGTCTGAAATTACGTAGTTCAGTGTACAAAACCTTTAAAAACGTGAAGCTAAGAAGCCAAATTGTCAACATGACAGATTTTTTTTAAGTAAAAAAAAATAACCCACCCATCCAATGACATCAAGATAGTTTTGATGTATGATGAATAGACTGTCTGCCCTGTAACTGGCTGGCGACCAGTTCAGGGTGTAGTGCGCCTTTCACCCGTAGTCAGCTGGGATAGGCTCCAGCACCCTTCCGCGACCCTGTACAGGAAAAGCGGTGTGGATAATGACATGACATGAATAGACTGACATTATTTTTGTGTTGCTGTATTCACAAAAAAGTTCGATATTTCTCATACTTCTAATTCTAATTCTAATATTGTACTGTTTTGTTATTGTCTAAAACTGACAAGAATGTTAAACTTGCAATTATATTACAATAATATTGATTCAATATGTGAAAGAATATTTTAAATCTGTATAAATGGGCAATAATTCCTGAACGATTGTGAAGTGATGTTTTAGTACTGTGACACCGAAATTGTGTGTGTGAGAGAGAAATAAATAGACCTTTTTTGCAGCTCTTAATTATGTATGCATAAAATCAATTTATACACACGAACAAAGGCGTGCATACTGTGTTTGTTCTCAATTTGCTATCAAGAATATCTGTGATGGTGGCTAGAAATGAAACCTACAAGCGCAGCCCCTCTGCTTCTTGCCAAATTAACAGAGGCTTGGAACAGCGAGAGAAGATACACAAACTCATTTTAGCCGTTTTGTAAGAAGCATGCAGAGTCTAGTTTCCCTCATCTAATTTTCATCCTTATGGAAATGCTGGTTTTAGCAATCATGAAAGCAGGTTGCAGAGCATTCATATGTGTATTTCGAGTAGCTGGAGCGGGTAAAGGGGTTCTGACAGCCCCACTTGCAAACAGAGCTTGGCTGTTATGTAAAAGGATCGGCTTGTCAATGAGGCGTATTGGATTCTCTCCTTTTCCAGTCACATTAAGCGATGGGCTAGTTCCATACACGTGGCATGTCACATGGAGGGCCCTCCATAGTTGTTTTGGTCTTGTGCCGTATGCAGCATGCAAGTTAACGTGTGTGTTGAACGGGGGGTGTAGTTATGTTGGCGGTTTATGTCCATATGATTGCCTTGGCATACATCTCAGTCTCAGATGATAGGGATTAAACATCAACCAATGGGTGAGTGTGAGATATTCATAGAGGGAGGGGGTGACCATTGTAGGGATTCAATCCAAAACGTGCGTGTGTCTGTGCAGTGCCTCTGTACATGCATGCAGACAAGCATCTGCCTGTCATTGCTGCCTGTCATTACTGATCAAACATCCTCCATCAGACAAGGTTCCCATTTGCTTTAGCTTTACAGACTACTTTTACTGTGGTTGATACAATCGACAGTTTGGTGTGTTGATCAAGCATTTAGCAGTAGTTGACTCGAGACAAGACAGGAGGATGAAATAGAGATGGGGAATGGGGGGGAGCAAGATTGCCAGTGGGGGATAGATTGCATAACAGTTTAGTGAATTGGACATGCATTATACCTTGATACTAGAACCACTGTGGTGGCCACCATCTGAATAAAATAAGAGGGGAAAAAAATAGTCGGCCTTAACTGTAATGAGAGATTAGTTTGTTGCTCCTAGAGCCACTAAAGTTTAACAAGATCACAAATTCCATAGAGAAATGTTGGGCGGACTCCCACAATTCCACACTTTTGTCAAGCAGATCGTACGGAGGCAGAATGCATTCTTGGGGGTTTGGGACGCGATCATCTTACAGTAGCAGCACACAGTGTTCCACGTTTGGCAATGCAGCTCACATCCTCTTTCACACCCACTCCCTAGCCCTACATCTCTCAGTTAGACAAGCAAAGGTGGGGCTTCAAATTATAACACCAAACTGCATGGGATCTCATCGCTTGATGCAACAATGGTAAGGTAATATCGGCACTGCAGTTTCTAATGCTATATGGAGGACTCACTCTCTATTGGTCAGTCAGCAAATGAGCTACAGTGCAAAACAAACCACTCAACCCTTTGAAATATGCTTGGACCCACAAGGGGTCAAACTTGATTGATATTTACTTTTTGGTATTTTTTTTTTGTCCCTGTATGGCCCACTCCAAGAAAACGGTCCAAGCTCCGCCAGTGACAAACACGTTTTTCCTTCTGTAGGAGCAATGTCGAGGTTCCTCTTCGCTCTCTCCCCTCTCAGCACTTGAGTGATTTGAGGAAGAGCGCTAGAGCGAAGGGGTGGGGGTGGAGGAGTGGTAATTGAGCGCAAAGGGGCAGGACTTTTCCTCTCTGTGTCCTATTAAGAGCAAACTTTGTGATTTTGTTCTCCAAGTTCAGCCCAGACTGCACAGAGTTTCTCTGTGCTTCGCCTTTCCCCCTCCATTCCCGCTTCTCCCTGTGCTTTTGTTGACGTTGTTTTACAGGACATGGCAGGATGCGCTTTTTGGACCAACAAATAAGTTATCACCTCAGCTCATCCACGGTTCGTTCGCTCGTGATTCGGACATTATATAGCGTCTAGATGCTGCACTGTGTGGAATGAAAAATGGTGGTGTCCCTTGGTGCTGCGACCGGTGGCATGCTTTGGCTCTGTCTACTGTTACTTTGCGTGCTGCAGGAGTTGGAACATGGTGCAGGGGTCTCCGTTTTCCGTGGTTTCTATCTCCCACCCGCGAACGGCTCGCTCCTCACACCAGCCAGGAGGACGGATGGGCTCGTGCAGACTATTGACCGGATTTATAACGGAGGGGGGAAGGCGGGGTACCTTATCTACCTGGATGGGAGTCGCTTTCAACTGGACATGGAGCGTGATGAGTCGGTGCTGTCGCATCACTTGAGCCCGCAGTATGTCCTCGCTATGATGGGAGGAAGCTCGGAGTCATTGCAGCGCGACTGTGTGTATCGCGGAACGGTGAACACTAATCCTGAGTCCCTGGCCGTCTTCAACCTCTGCGGCGGAGGTCTGGAGGGCTTCTTTGCTGTGCACGGCGTGCGCTACGCGGTCACACCGATCGTCCGGGCCAAGGGACACGAGCACGACGCGCGCGCTCTGCAGGACAAGGACGCGAAACACGCCCTTCACGTGTTCACGCGCGAAAGCTTCACTTTTGAAGCCGCGCGCGATGGTCGCGGGAGCTGCGGGACTCGCGACGGGCGCAGAGGACGCAGGGACGCGATGGGGAAAAGTCGGCTCAAGAGTCGCGGGATGAAGACGAGGTCGGGCAGGGAGAGGCTTTCTATGGATGATCCGGGCGCGAATGGGCGCAGATGGTTGTGCCGGCTCGTTCAACTTGCATCTGCAGACAGCCTCATGCGACGGAAGAGGTCGGTCTCTCGCGCCAGACACGTGGAGCTTCTTCTGGTGGCGGATGAGACCATGACCAAGAAGTACGGCAAAGACTTAAACCACTATCTCCTCACGCTGGCCTCCATCGCGTCCAAGTTGTACGGGCACGCCAGCATTGAGAACCCCATCCGGCTATCAGTGGTGAAGGTCACTATGGTCACTGACAAAGACAAAGGGCTGGAAGTGTCCAAGAACGCAGCGGCAACTCTCAAGAGCTTCTGCAAGTGGCAGAACCAGCAGAACCCGCTCAACGACGATCACCAACACCACCACGACGCCGCCATCCTCTTCACTAGGCAGGTAAACAAACTTCCTTCACTTGGCTTCCCATCTCAAGGCGCCGGGCCGCATGTCCTCCAGCCCGCGCGGCAGCTGAGCGCCCAGATGCGATGCCAAGGCAACGGAATAACGCCACCCGATCACTTGTTTTGATTTCGATGGCAGGCAGCTGCTTCTTTTTGCCCACTGGGTGATATGCTGCTCATTTGCGCACACATGAAATTTGCTGACATGTCTCTTTAGTTTCCTCGTGATTCAATGCGTAACGGACACACGTGGAAACCACAGCAAGTGGTCAATGTTGACTGTCAGATTGGTTGACCCTTTGAAACGCAGTCTGGTAAACCTGCTTCATACATGCCCCACCCCTGTCTTCTATGTGGTCAATTTTGTTTGCTTAACTTTGCTCAGCATTTGTGAAACAGTCATAAAAACTGTATGTCCCGTGTGTGATGTTTTTCTGGGCCGACTCCTCTGTCTTTAGCCTACCCCCCCAGTCCCCTCACAGCGTTCAAGTCTCAGAGGCTGAGACCTGAGGTCTTTGCTTGCTGGCCGTACTGATAAATTCTTCGCAGGTATTTTAAAACTAAATGCAGGGTGCCAGAAATGTCAATAAAAAAATCCAAGGCAGTCTCCCCAGCCATGTATTATCCTCCCATCACTTCAGTCTGCACATTTTTCCTGGTTACTTTTACAGCATCTGTCAGCTGAGGCTGTCAGAAAAACAAACACAGGCTGTATGGAGGCCACACTAATTTACCCTTTCTTTCACACAACTTCTCTCCACCTTACCTCAGACTCCCTCGTTCACTACTGCCTGCACCACAGCCACACCTTTCTGCTCTTATTGCAAGCATCCGGAGTATTACTTTAGATCTGTAAAGGGTATGTGTTGTGTTGGTGCCGTCATTCATTGGCAGAGGTGTCAAAAGAAGTTGGCAATGAGTCCAAATCCCAGCGTGCCAACCACCTACAAGTGGTGTTGGCACTCCACCTGCTTGGGCAAGCCCGCACTGGTGACTAGTGGCTGCAGGTAGCGGCACAGAAAATAAAAGCTTGAATGCAACATCTGGGGTTAAGAGCAAACAGTCAAACCAGATGAAAAACACCAAACCAAACATGAGGGTGAAACCTGAAAAGGAAAAAAAAAACAATTGCACTACAAGATTGGGGTCCTAAATATCACAACATTTTACAGTTTTGTGGAAAAATGTATGTTCTTGAGATATAGTTTCAGATAAAATTCATAATCTTGAGAAACATCAAAATGATATACCCTGCCTTTTGACTCATGATCATGACATCATAATTATTATCTGGAATTTTAAGCAATTGTTGAATGTCTGCTGTGGACAGCCTCGAACACAACATGTTTATGAAGTAGTCCACAAGTAATTGGGGATCACTGTACAGTAAGTACAAAATGCTCCAATCCATAACACCAGGAAACTACACCCATTAATTGTACATGCAAACAACTTAAGTTTATCATATGAATCCTGAGGCCATAAAGTGTTAAGGTCCATGATGTTGTACAGTTGGCGAGAGATGTCATCCTCACTGGAATTCCACTCCCACAAGACCCAAAATCTTGACCATCATTCTCACTGTTTCTTGTGAAAATAACGAATAATTTGTCAACATCTTTGACATTGCTCATCCTTTTCCATGAACCAAACAGCTCTTCTGATATCATTCCTTCACTCCACTACCTACAAATACGACTTAATTTTCATAATATTACTACTTTAATCTAAAAAAATGCCAATTTTGTTTAAAAAAAAAAAAGCACAACTTTTTCTCAAAAATCTTTTATAATTTTAAGAGGATGACTTTTTCCCTGTTGCCCTAATACTCCTCGTGGCTTTGCACTTTTACCCATCTATCCATCCATTATCTAAGCCACTTCTCACAAGGGTTGCGGGCATGCTGGAGCTTATTCCAGCCATGTTCAGGCTGTAGGCAGGGTACACCCTGAACTGGTTGCCAGCCAATTGCAGGGTACACAAAGACATAAAACCATCACTCACAAACACATCTAGGGGCAATTTAGCGTGTCCAGTCAACTTACCATGCATGATTTTGGAATGTGCGAGGAAACCGGAGTACCCGGAGGAGACTCACGCAGGCACGGGGAGAACATGCAAACGCCACACAGGAAGGCCGGAGCCGGAATCGGACACTGCGGCCATCATGCTAACCAGTCGGCCACGTGCCGCCGTGCACTTTCATCCATTCAAAACAAACAACATTGGTCTGATTTTGTCCATCCAACTCATGTATGGATGTGACATTTTCACACCTAACACTGTACACCTCTGTGGAACCTTTTCAATTTCTTCATAACTGAGGCACAACAGGCAGGTTAACACCATCATGCCCTGGAACCTATAATTGTTATGATCAAATGTTATCAGCTGTATGTTTTCAGACAGTGAGTGTAATGGCTGCACTTTCATGACCCCTTTATTGGGTTCATGCCCTACGTGAGTCGAGAAAAGCAGTCACCTTTTACAGCACTGTTGACCCCTGACCTATTTGGCTCTGACAGCCCATCCTTGAGATTCTTGGCTTTGTTTGAGCACTAAAATTGCTGTAATTTTAAGCTGTCCATCAACATGATGGGCAGACCTGCACATCTAAACACTGCAGGAAAGTAGTGTGAAACAGGAATGCACAAGCACAAGGTTACTGTTTCCCTTGAAAGAGCACTGCCAGGAAATAACTGCGTTTGGCTCAGGTGTCCTGTACCCAGCTGCATTGTGGGTGAAAAAAAGAAATCAAAGAATTTCAGTATGTGAGACAAGGATATTTGAACCATTTTTCAATCATCTGGCTATTTCACTTCCCTGTAGATTTTGGCTGTACTGTCAAAAATAGCGAGTAAAACAGAGCTTTACTTTACATGTGAAAAAATACAATAACATCCTGTAAGGAGGCAGCACAGTTGTAGAGTGGTTGGCACATCCTCCTCACAGTTTTGAGATTCCTGTTTTGAATCTCGGCTACAGCATTCCTGTCTGGAGTTTCTACTTGAATTTTAAAAACATGAATGTTAGATTCATCGAGCAGACTAAACTGTACATAGGTGCGTGAATGGGTATGATTGCCCGCTGACCAGTTTAGGGTGTGCACTACCTCTCACCTAAAATCAGTTGTGATAGGCTAAAGCTCGCCCGTCACCCTCATGAAAAAGAGATTGAATGGATTGTTATCGCATTATTGTGGCCCGAAACATACAAACAGTCCACTGCTGTGATGGAATGATTGCAGCAAGGCAGCCCAAAGCAAGCCGTACGACAACCACTTTACAGCGACCCGACCCCAGTGCAGAAGGTTAGATGCTGCTGTGACAGTCAACAATGTTTCAGCTACACCACGGCACCGGAAAACTGCTGCAGAATGTGGACAGACGTTAACGTTGCTCCTGTTTTCTTTCAAATATCACTTTGATATTTGGATGGACATTGCCTGCTGGTGCTTGCAATTATCCTGAGACAGATCAAAGTCTGGTCTGTTGCTAGATGTTATCTCAGGAGTCAAAAACTGACCAAAAAATTGGGACATATTTGGGATCAAGTGTGGCATGGTGGTAAATGCTAAATAACTGTTTAATATTATGGGATGCCCTCTGTGCATATTTCCTACCCCGCTTTGCACATCTGCTGACTTTATCCACATAGTTATGTCATTTAACCCTTTACATGGAATTTGCACGAGTGTCAGCGACTCCTCCCTTTCCTGTGCACTTGACAAACCCACAACCCACCACGTCCATGAGTTTTTGTCTACATCACAGTGTACATTTCCCAGCTCTTGCCGCCGTCGCAGACGGCCCCTCTATTTGTTTTAGCTGTTCTTGATATTTCACACGTTATACACGTCTGGCATCTGTTGACAACCTGCAGACAGCCCTCGGAGCCCAAAGCCTCGACCCTGGCCAGCGGGCACACCGCATGAGCCTCACCCTCAGCTCACCGTGATGCATCAGTGAATTTTAGCTGCTTTTCTTTCAGAAGATCGTTGAGCCAATCAATTATACTTGCATAAGTGCATCCTTAAATCTAGTTCTATATAATTTTTGCCGAAAAAGTTTCCTCACTCTTTTGTTTGTTAGCCCAGAAAAAGTACTTTTCGACTACAACTTCTACCACACATTAAGGAAGGACTGCATTTTCCGAACATCCATTGTTGTGGAGATCCAAATGGTTAAAGTTCAGCTTTGGCGGTGGTCTCCACTTGATTGAGTCATGCAATCAGATGTGTGGTGTATTTTCAGTGTCAGCTAAACTGGCTTACTCAAACTTTTAACATGTGTGTCTGGTTGACTCTTTGTTTAACTCAAATCTTGGCTAAAACCAGTCAGGCTCTCATGCTTCGGCACACAACCCGCCTGACTTTCTCACCCAGCCTGACACCTGTTCCCCTGTTATTTCTGCCAATACCTTTGTAACTCTATGCCCCAGCCACCCACCAACCCAGTTCTTCTCTTTAATTTCCGGCATCACCCCATCCCAATTCGTTGGATACATTCCTTTGATTTGTTCCTTTTTTTTTAAACATCTTTTCTTTCTCCCCTGTCTATTTTGAAAGGAAAAACAATATTGGGATCAAAAGCAAGGTACAGTTTCTATTTTCCATCTTTTGATCCATGATTTGTTCTGAAAACACCAGCTTTCACACCATGGTCTTTGATGGTTTGGTGAAGAAACAACTACAAAAGTAATGGGGTGAAAGAGTGAAAGAAACTTTATATACATCCCCACTGCTAGTATCAAAACAACCATTATTCTCGTATGCACATAAAGAGAAACAATGGCACTCAGTGGGGAGAATTTCCCCTAATTGTGTGTTCAGCAGTTACTGTTTCTATTTTGCTCCATTGCACATCTTCATCCTGTATATTTCCTGTGAGCACATGTACTGTATTTGTTTGCATGAACAGAAGTAATGTACATCTGTGTCTTCATGTGTGTGTGTGTGGTGTGGTCCCACCCAGTCAGTCAAGTGTGAGTGCATAACACAAGGCAGTTTGTTCCTAACTGGTTCACCCAGAACGGGTAAACACTCTCCCCGTAGAGCTTCTCCGCTGCAACCCAGCAGGCCTGTCAACACCACTTAACATAATGGTTCATCGTCACAGGACATGCATGTGTGTGTTTTCTTTTTTCCCCACTTTTTGTGCACATGCAAGGATGTTTGTCTGCATACGTTCATGTGTGCACACATGCCATTGCTCTGTGACAGATTAACCAATTGATCAGTGCATTCGGTGTGCTACAAACAATACAAGTTGGCGCTGCGAAATTGGCAAATGGTGGTGGAAGAAAATATGAAGGGGCAGTAAATATCAAGTCCTTGGGGTGCTTTAAAGTTTTTGTATTGCATCTTTGCAGGACCTCTGCGGCCATCACTCCTGTGACACCCTGGGAATGGCAGACGTTGGCACTATCTGCTCTCCAGAGAGAAGCTGTGCTGTCATTGAAGATGACGGGCTTCATGCCGCATTCACAGTGGCACACGAGATTGGTAAGGATCGAAGTTGTTAAGTTGTTAAGACATAAACAGAGATACCGACCAGCTCAGGCTTGCTCATATCTGTCAGCACCTCTGTGGTTGTTGAATAACACTATTTATAACACTAGTATTACCCGAGCGCTCATTGTGTATTCTTTTCTCATTCTTGCTGCATGTGTAAACCTGTGGCATAATTTCTTGCCTCCATCAACCGTACATAACATTTAAATTCCTTTCCTCGTCTGCCTCAGGCCATTTGCTCGGTTTGTCCCATGACGACTCCAAATTCTGCGAAGAGCGTTTTGGCGTGAACAGCGACAAGAGGCTCATGTCCTCCATCCTCACCTCCATTGATGCGTCCAAACCTTGGAGCCGCTGTACCTCGGTCACCATCACAGACTTCTTTGATGATGGCAACGGTGAGTGTTTTAGAGCATCTTCTTAACTGATCAGAAGCAAACATCTGGAGTTATTTTAAAAGCAAAATCTTATTGGAGCCTATTAAATATTTATTATCTTTCTGCAACTTGCTTCCTTGTGAACTCCCACGGTATCTATCACTGAGCAACAAATGTTATTGTACCACAGCCAAAGCTCATATAGCCTACCTACGTCACCATGGCTATTAAGTATAGTGTGGAGTAATGTTCCACCAGCATCACCTTATGCTTGACTGTGTCCCTGTTGCAGCCGAGTGTCTCCTCGACTTGCCCCGTCAGCCTCTGTTGGGTCCCGAGGAGCTCCCGGGGCAGAGCTATGATGCCGTGCGCCAGTGCCGCCTGGCTTTTGGGCCAGAGTACACCGTGTGCCCTGGTATGGACGTGTGCTCTCGGCTGTGGTGTGCAGTCATTCGCCAAGGACAGATGGTGTGTCTGACCAAGAAGTTGCCAGCTGTGGAGGGAACACCCTGCGGGAAGGGACGCATCTGCCTTCAGGGCAAATGTGTGGACAAAACGCGCAAGAGACATTACTCGGTATGGGGTGACTCCATTTGAAACTTTTTGCCATTCCAGGGAAGCCAAAAAAGCTTAATAAGACTTACACTTTCTTTTCTCCTCTGTGCCCCAGTCATCCAACCATGGCAGCTGGAGCTCTTGGGGTTCTTGGGGGTCATGTACCAGAACGTGTGGAGGTGGAGTACAATTTGCCCAGCGGCTGTGCAACAACCCTCCACCACGAAACAACGGGCGTTACTGCACTGGGAAGAGAGCCATCTACCGGTCCTGCAATGTCATACCGTGCCCACCAATGAGTGAGTGCAGCATAATGTATTTGTATCGGTTGAAACCATAATACAAAACAGAACGTTTCTTTTCATGCCGTCATCCTGTAGACAAGAGTTTCCGTCAGGAGCAATGTGAGGTACGCAACGGGCCTCAGACAGATCCTAAAGGGGTGAAAACCTTTGTTGAGTGGGTGCCCAAATATGCTGGAGTTCTCCCGAAAGATGCGTGCAAACTCACGTGCAGAGCGAAAGGAACCGGTTACTATGTGGTGTTCTCGCATCGGGTGAGCTATTAGTCAAAGAAAAATGTAATGGGACATATTAGTAAAACAAAGCATTTTTTGGAAGGTGTTAAATAAACTTTTTTCAGGTGATAGACGGGACCGAATGCCGTCCTTACAGCAGCTCGGTGTGTGTGAAGGGGAAGTGTGTACGGACAGGCTGCGATGGCATCATAGGCTCCAAACTTCAGTTTGATAAGTGTGGCATATGTGGAGGCGACAACACAGGATGCATCCGGGTTGTGGGCAACTTCACCAAGAAAAGGTAAGAACACAGAAAAATTCCAAATTCATTGCAAAAAAAACATCCTCTTTGGGATGTTTTTGTTGTTTTTTTTTTTTGTGAGGATGATACACAGATGATTTTGTACAGAAGTGATAAGTAAAATTTATCTTGACTACATTTTTATGATCTTACATTTTTCTCATTGAATCAATGTTGTTAAAAACACAGTTTCTTTTGTTCTCGAAGTGGCAGCTAGTGTTTGACTAAGGGGCAGTACAAGAAAAACTGCCTCTTTTCTTCAAGTGAAATGCAAGGAATCAAATTATGGTCATAGAAAGCGAACAGAAATATGTAAAAAGACATACAAGGCAACAGAAAACAAGCATGTGACAGTAGGCCTCAAAGAATGCGTCTACATTTGACAAGGCATGGAAAAGCAAAATTTGCCAACTGACTGACATACACTTGCCGGTTTTGCGTTTCTATTGCCATGAAGACTCTCATCTGTTTGGTATTATCCGTTTCCCACTAAGATAACTGAATCTCTACTTTCCCTCTGACAAACAGTAAGGGCTACACTGATGTAGTAAAGATCCCTGCTGGCTCCACTCACATCAAGGTTCGTCAGCACAAGGCAAAAGATCAGAGCCGCTACACAGCATACCTCGCCCTACGGAGACCCAGTGGGGATTACCTCCTCAATGGCAAGTTCATGATCTCCACCTCCGAGACGATCATTCCGTTCAATGGCTCTGTGCTTAACTACAGTGGCTGGAGTCAAAGGGATGAATGGCTCCACAGCATGGGCCCCGGGGCCCTCCAAGAAGCCTTGGTAGTCCAGATCCTTGCGACCGATGCTAAAAAGCCCCTGGATGTTCGCTATAGCTTCTTCATGCCACACCGAACAAATCCACAGCAGCCACCAGCACTGCTTGTCCCAGGCTTGAATTTGGCCCATATACAGGGCACTACAACGGACACAACGAGAACCACCACCAGTAGCGCCACTATCCTGGCTCCAACGCCAACTACAGCTTCCAGTCTGTCGACGCCACCGCCAGAACCCCAATGGGTGACAGGAGTATGGATGAGCTGCTCAAGGACTTGTGACAGTGGTTGGCAAAGTAGGACAGTTCAGTGTAAGGATCTAGGCGGGAAACTGTCCAAGGGATGTTTGCTGAATTCTCGTCCCTCTGCTTTTAAACACTGTCTTGTGAGAAAATGTTAAAATGGCGGGGAAAGGAGAACAAGACTGCAAGACAACAAAAGTGATCCTATAAAAGTATCAAGTGGGATGTGAACCAATGGTTTTATGACACGATCCAGAACCTTCATGAGGACTATGAATGTTGGACCAAGTCTCACAGGCTCTGCTTAAAGAATGTCACAGAATCGCAGTTGCAGGGCACAAGTAAAGCGAGGACCCATTTGTTTTGGAGTCAAGGACTTGTGTTGCATGTTGGTGACTCAACTTTGTTTCAGCATCCAAATGTGTTTTGTCTTATGTCATGTCTCGGTTTGTGTGTGCGAGTATGTATGTTTGTGCATGTGTTAGTATGTTTGTGTCATATATCTTCCTAAATCAGGGAGACGCATGTCCTTTGCCCTCCAGCTTACTTCAATGCTTTGACCATCAGCTAACCAGGGATGGGGCAGATGTTGACCAACAATGGACGGGGAAACCCACACATTCTGTGTTTATATGGTGCTTTACAGTATGTCCATTCTGCACAATAATATACTACAAAAATTAGGGGAAACAGCTATTCTGAGGGCGAGACTTGCTCAGGTTCTCGAAGTTCCTTCGCTCTGCAAAAGCTCAGAAAAATGTTCTTTCTTACAACATGTTGATCTCAGAGGGGTAAAGTAACCATGACTCCAGGACTGTCAGATTGACATTCTTCGAGGTGAAAGACGCATCGCTTATTTTGCTTCATTTTTTAAGTTTGCGTGTATGTGTGTTTGTACGTCTGCTGGCATGAATTGAGAGTGAAAGCAAAAATGCAAACAAAGACAACACACTGGGAAATTTCCATTGGTGTGCACTGCCTTAAGTGGGATACACACATACTGATAAAGGGACCAAACATTTCCCACCACTTCCTTACAAAGGCAGTATGTGTGGTTTTCTCTGTTGGTTATCTCAAGCACACCACACATGACAAGAGAAGACACACAATGATTTCATTCCTCATCGTGTGTGGTCACTCATATTTTACAAAATTGGTCAAGATGTTCAAAAACAGTTTGTGTGTACCTGCTTTACACATTGCAATTGAACAACTCAATGTAAACCTTGAGCAGTGGATGAGTTCAATGTTTGTTGTTGCTATTCAAAACAATTTGCAGAGCCATATGCACATCGGTAAACCCCATTGAAACACACACCAGAGGAAAGCCCTCTCGCTGAACAGCAAAAACGGCACTGAGCTTGTAATTTATTATTTGGACAACTGCTATGTGTGAATAACAAAGCAACAAGATGATGTTTATTTATTGTAGGAATTTTGTACCAGATTACTATTTAATTTAGGACTATCCAGAATCCTCACTGTAAGGATATAGTGTTTCATTTCTAGTCGTGGGATGTACATAAAATATCTATATTTAAACATCTCGCTGTCTGTGCTTATTTTTTTTGTTTACATTAACCTATACAAACACTTGACAGAATAAGACAATATCCACTTTGTTTACTCTCTGAATGGCTAATAGAATATAATTGATTGTGACACTTCTCCATCCATCCATCCATCATCTGTACCACTTCTGCTCACAAGGGTCGCAGGGGATGCTTCAGCTATCTTTGGGCAGTAGGGGGGCTACACCCTGAACTGGTTGCCAGCCAATCGCAGTGCACACACATTGTCGAACTACCAACCACACTCACACTCATAGCTCGGGGCAATTTAGAGTGTTCAATCAACCTGCCATGCATGTTTTTGGAATGTGGGAGGAAAGCGGAGTACCCAGAGAAAACCCATGCAGTCACGGGGAGAACATGCAAACTCCACAAAGTAAGGCCAGAGGATCGATTCCATGACCTCTGCACTGTGAGGCCATTGTGCTAACCAGTCGGTGTGCCGCCTGTGACACTTCTCATATACTGAAAATCCCAGTAAGTTCTAAATCTACTAAACTTTATTCTCATATGCACGTCGCTTATGAGAAGGAAATGTTAAAGGGGAATGTGTGCATGCACATTAACTACAATGTGTATTTGTTCTTTTGCATTACTTTTTGCTGTCTCCATTGCACTGTTTGATCTTAAAATTAACAAATAGCAGCTCCCTGCCAGCACTGTGGTCCAGTAACACATCTGCAGTCGAAAGTTCCCGGGATCGGGCCTGGATCCGGAGTTAAGCAGTAAAATCCACCCGACTTTGTACATCTCAGTGGCCGGCCATTTTCCCACTTAATGTCAACTGAAAATGACATTACAGTTTCTCATAGCTCAGATAGCGTACAATCATGGCGCAATTTCAGAAAAAAAGGTGAGCCGCGATTGGTTGATACCTGAGCCTCGGGCAACTGTGATGTTCTTTTCCGTCCACAGGCGGTGACAAACTGGCCGCCCCCTGAAGTGGCTGAAAACGGGTGGATTTTGCTGCTTAACTCCTACTCCACACACATAATAATAATCAGAATGCCATGTGTACACTAGTGAAAGCACATAGAACATATTATTTGGGTGTTTGACTGCCCCTTTAAAACATCTAACATGGGGGTGGGCGATATGGCTGAAAACTATATCGGTAGGCATGTATGCCATATCGGTCGATATCGATATATATCGAATTATTATTATTCATATATATATATATATATATATATCCATCCATCCATCTTCTGTACCGCTTCTCCTCACAAGGGTCGCGGGGGGTGCTGGAGTCTATCCCAACTATCTTCGGGCAGTAGGTGGGGGACACCCTGAACTAGTTGCCAACCAATTGCAGGGCACACAGAGATGAACAATCATCCGCGCTTACACTCATACCTAGGGGCAATTTAGAGTGTCCAATCAACCTGCCATGCATGTTTTTGAAATGTGGGAGGAAACCGGAGCAAGCACGGGGAGAACACACAGGATGGCCACGCCTGGTGCTGTCTCTCACTGTGAGGCCATCATGCTAACCAGTCGGGCCACCGTGCCGCCCATATATATATATATATATATATATATATATATATATATATAATTAGTGCTGACTAATCACACTTTTTTCATTGTTAACTCATAGTTAATCGTACATTTTATTCATTTAAAAAAAATCTCTTTATTCATTGTAAAAAAAAATCCCTCCCTTTGTATATTATGTATATAATTCAATATTTTATTGAATTGTAATACCTTTAATATATGAGAATTTATTTTTTTGTTTTTATGCAAATACTTTTTTTTTAATTGAAAACATAAAACATTGGATTCGAATCACACAATGCCACACAAAACAGCATCACAACAGCCTTTCTAAGATCAAATTGGAGTAATATAAGATATATAAAATGCCAACAAAGTGCAAATGAAATGGGTCAAAATAATGGGCTGTCATACCGAAGTAGTTATGGTTACTGAGAGACGTCCAGTAATCACCGGTGAACGCGTCTGCTTCCGCCTTCTCCGCTTCCTGCACGTTTTGAATGCGGGTTGCAATAGTGTATCTCGAGGACAATTTTAAGTGCACGCAATGCAAGTATTTCCGCAGACCTTCTTCTGCCACGATACTAACACGCAGTGGCCACCCACTTTGCTATGGCTTCGGCGAGTCTCTTTTTAGTTGATCCATCCATCGGTTCCTGTCGCAAATTATCCATGGATGCCTGGGTTTGACAAGGGGCTGGAGAATTCGCATCAGCCGATGTGCTTGGCCATCAAATGGTGTTTTAAACTGGACGTGCCACGATGGTAGTTCAGTACACGATGGCAATACACACAAATGACTTTGCTCTTATCAATTACACCATTCGGTAACTTTAAAAAAAAAAAAGTTGCCGTTCAGAATTTAACTTGCGTGATTTTTACCACTCGGCATGATGCTTTTAGTTCTATAAACTGGCGAAAACTCCGCACAGCAAGCTCATGCAGGCGTGTCCTAAATTTCGCGAACACCCAGAAGGTCGCTCAGAACGAAAACCTCACAGGGGGCTTCACCGGCCTGCCACAACGACTACGCAGGCCATCCTTTAGTGGTGCAGTTGAAACCCGGTGGGCAGGGGGGTCAGGCGAGACAGGAGCGGGAGCACGACACACAACGCCGTCGCGCGGAAGTGAGGGCGTGGACTTTGGAGGGCGACCGCGGCGAGGGACGTGGGCCGGCAACAGCACATCGCCTGCAACCAAATGAGCTGGTTTTAGCCTATCTAACGAGACGCACTACCTTCGCCCACCCATATCAAGCACAAAACTCTTATCGCCGCGCTCCAGCACCCTAAACGGGCCGTCATACGGTGGCTGCAAGGGCGAGCGGTGGGCATCGTGGCGCACAAAAACAAAACGGGCTGACATAAGCGCGGACGGCACGAATACCTTGGGAACACAGTGGTGAACCGGTGCAGGGCTCAGGGGCCCCCCCGACAAAAAGGAAAAGGGCGGAGCGTCCGAACCGTCTGGCAGAAATTCACCAGGTACGCGAAGCGGCTGACCGAGCACCAACTCAGCAGGAGCGGCGTTAAGACGGCGCTGAACGTAAGCCGAGCAAAATCCATGGCAGACGGTCAACCCAGTTACCGTCCGATAACGCAGCTCGCAGCGCAGCTTTAAGTGACCGGTGAAAACGTTCGCACAAACCGTTAGCCTGCGGATAGTAGGCAGTTGTGCGGTGCACGCGCACACCCAACGATACTGCCAAGGCTGACCAGAGCTCAGATACAAACTGGGGGCCCCTGTCCGAGGTGATATCGGACGGCGTGCCAAAACACGCGACCCAGGACGACAGAAACGCACGGGCTATATCCACCGAGGTTGTGGAGGACAGAGGAACCGCCTCTGGCCACCTAGTCGTCCCGTCCACCATAGTGAGTAGGTGAGTAAAACCTTGCGAAGGGGGAAGGGGACCTACCAAGTCCACATGCACATGGTCGAACCTCCTGGCCGGAATCGGAAAAGGTTCAAGGCTCGACCTGGTGTGTCGGTGGACTTTGGCACGCTGACATGCTACACAGGCCGCTGCCCACATCCTGACGTCCTTACGAAGCCCGGGCCAGACAAACTTGGCCCCAACCAGCTTGACCGATGCACGGACGCCAGGGTGTGACAGGGAGTGGATCGAATCAAAAATCTGGCGACGCCATTCCAACGGAACCACAGGACGAGGGCGGCCCGTGGACACATCGCAGAGGAGAGCAGTGCCACCACCCTGCAACACCACCTCCTCAAGCTTAAGAGACGTACTCACTGCCTTGAGGTTGCGGATGTCAGGATCGACGGACTGGTCGGCAGCCATTTCCGAAAAATCAACCCCGAGCTGGACTGGACACACGATCGCGCGCGATAAACAATCAGCTACAGGGTTACACTTACCGGCCACGTGCCGAACGTCTGTCGTAAACTCTGAAATGGCCGCCAAGTGCCGCTGCTGACGGGCCGACCATGGTTCAGTAACCTTTGACATCGCAAACGTAAGTGACTTATGATCCACGTAAGCCGTGAAACGGCGTCCTTCAAGAAGGAAGCGAAAGTGGCGCGTCGCAAGGTACAAAGCCAACAACTCTCGGTCAAAAACACTATACTTGCGTTCGTTATCCCGCAGCTTACGACTGAAAAACGCAAGAGGCTGCCACACATTTGCCACGAGCTGCTCAACCACTGCCCCAACAGCTATATCAGAAGCATCTGTAGTTAAGGCAACTTGCGCAGTCGCAATCGGGTGGACCAGGAGAGTCGCACTCGCCAAGGCGTCCTTAGTTTGTCGAAAAGCCTGTTCCCGCCGCACAGACCACTCGACAGTATCATTAGCTTTCTTATTTTTCAAGGCATTGTAAAGAGGATGCAGGAGGTGGGCCGCACGCGGGAGAAACCGGTTATAAAAATTAACCATGCCCAAAAACTCCTGCAGCGCCTTAACTGAGGCCGGGCGGGAGAAATCCACCACCGCCTTCACCTTGGCGGGCAAGGGGACCGCGCCCTGTGCTGAAATCCGGTGGCCTAAGAAATCGATCTGAGCCAGACCAAATTGACATTTCGCTGGGTTAACGATCAGACCATGCGAATCAAGACGCTTGAAAAACTCTGTTAAGTGCGACAGATGTTCCTCTGGTGAAGGACTGGCCACCAGAATATCGTCGAGATATACAAACACAAAGTCGAGGTTGCGCAACACAGAGTCCATCAATCTTTGAAAAGTCTGTGCTGCCCCCTTCAGTCCAAAAGGCATGCGCAGGAATTCAAAAAGACCAAACGGGGTTATCACCGCAGTTTTGGGCACATCTTCCGCCTGTACAGGCACCTGGTGGTAACCACGGACCAAGTCCACTTTTGAAAAAATGGTGGTGCCCGCCAAACGGGTGGAAAAGTCTTGAATGTGTGGAATGGGGTAACGGTCATGCATAGTCACATTGTTAAGGCGACGAAAATCACCACAAGGCCGCCAGGAACCATCACTTTTAGGCACCATGTGTAAAGGCGAGGCCCACGGACTGTTAGAACGCCTCACAATCCCCAAGCGCTCCATTGTAGCAAACTCCCCTTTTGCTATCGCCAATTTGGCCGCGTCAAGGCGACGCGCGCGAGCAAAAACTGGGTACAACCGTGGGTATGAAATGCTCCACCCCGTGTTTAGTGCATGCGGTGGAAAAAGCTGGAGTCGTTAGGGAGGGAAAGTCTGTCAGCAGGCGCTGATAAATGTCACCCGATGCCAAATAATTCGCATGCGTTAATGGCCCGAGTCCCCCAGCCTCACACGGAAAAGTAGCAAAAGAAACAGGGTCAATCAAACGGCGGTTCTCGACATCAACGAGCAGTCCATGTGCACACAGAAAATCTGCGCCGATAATGGGAACCGTGATTGCGGCAACAAGAAAGTTCCATGGGAAATCACGTCCATGGAAGCACAGAGTCACCAACCTGGAACCAAAACTGATGATGGGCGAGCCGTTAGCCGCACACAGGGGTGGTCCGCAAACGCCGCCCGCCTTGTCCACGGCGGAGGGTGTAAGCAGGCTGACTTGCGACCCGCAGTCCACCAGGAAACGTCTTCCAGAGGACGAGTCTGTGATGAAAAGCAGCTCGCTCTCTTTGCCGGCGCCCACAGCCACTACTGAACGCCGGCGTTGGAGTTTCCCGGAGCCTCGTAGGTGCAGGGAGGGACACAACGCCGAGCCTTGGTGCCAAACCGCTGATGGAAGAAGCAGAGAACCTTCTCACGACGCTTTCGAACGACCACTCCGGCCACCGTTGACGGATCCACGTCTGGTGTCGTCCCAAGGGTGGAATCGGCCGCCACACTTTGCACGGCGAACCGTCTCGTAGCCAGCAGAACTCGATCCGCTTCCTCAGCCAAACCTCGATAATCGCCGGTCGCCAGACAAGCGGAGTTAGCCAACACCGCGCGCACCGGAGATGGTAGCTGTCGCAGGAAAATGTGCGGGAAAATAAAACCGCCCTCATCCGAACCCAATAGCGACAGCATATTGTCCATGAGATCCACCGCCGTGCCATCGCCCAAACCGGGCAGGGAAAGGAGCCTATCTGCCCTCTGTGAGTCCGACAAACAGAACCTCCTCAGCAGAAGCTGTTTGAGCACGTCGTATTTCCCGCCATGTGGAGGGTGCTCGCAATAGCTGCATAACACGACGTGTAGTCAGTTGGTCGAGGGACGCCACGACCATGTAGTACTTCGGGTCATCGGAGGTGATTCCACGAAGGTGGAAAAGCGCTTCTACATGCTGGAACCACGAAGCCGGATCGCTCTGCCAGAACTCCGGTAGCCTCACGGCAGCAGTGACGGCTGCAAGATGAAGGAGTTGGGGCGGCATGGCCAAGGAAGACACCTCTTCATCTACTACTTGAAACATACTCAGCGTCGGGGGCACCAATGTGGCAGTTGAAATGAGCACACACGACTGACTGTGAACACGTCTTTATTCCAAGACTGCCAACAACAGAATAATGCACAATCACAAATTCGCGCCAACAAACATTCACATGAATACGCCTCCAAACGGGATGCCTGCTGGGTGAGAGGCATGGTCCTAATGTCCGCCACAATATATATATATATATATATATATATATATATATATATATATATCCATCCATCCATCATCTATACCGCTTCTCCTCACTAGGGTCGCGGGGGGAGCTGGAGCCTATCCCAGCTATCTTCGGCCAGTCGGCGGGGGACACCCTGAACTGGTTGCCAGCCCATCGCAGGGCACACGTAGACGAACCATCCGCGCTCACACTCATACCTCGGGGCAATTTAGAGTGTTCAATCGACCTGCCATGCATGTTTTTGGAATGTGGGAGGAAACCGGAGTACCCGGAGGAAACCCACGCAGGCACGGGGAGAACATGCAAACTCCACAAAGGAAGGCCAGAGGATCGATTCCATGACCGATGCTGTCTCTCACTGTGAGGCCATCGTGCTAACCAGTCGGCCACCGTGCCGCCCTATATATATATATATATATATATATATATATATACATATATATATATATATATATATACTGTAATAATACCTCGCTACTTCGCTGTTCACCTTTCGCGGGTTCAGTGCTTCGCGGGTCTAAAAAATATTCAAAAATTAAAAACTTTTTTGCCCGGGCACGATCGGGGCTCTCCATTCGCTCCGCTCCGCGGGGGCATTGTAGTTTCCCCGAGCGGCACGACGGGGCGCTGGAGCGGTTAGACGGCCGGCGTGCGCCGAAGAAGAGCGTGGGCGAAGAGGAGAGTGGACGAAGAAGAGCACGTTCCCCCGGGCACGATCGGGGGCGACGTTTCGCACAGTTCGGACTGTACCAGAGCTCCGGCCGGCGTGCGTGGCAGTTAAGCCGAAGAGGAGCACCTTCCGCCCGGGCACCAGCGGGGCGACATTTCGCTCCGTTCCGGACCGCACGAGAGCTCCGGAGAAGGCCGGCCGGCGTGCGTGGCAGTTAAGCCGAAGAGGAGCACATTCCGCCCGGGGCACGAGCGGGGCGAAATGGAAACGAGTTCAACCGAACGGAGACACGCTTCGGGGGAGCAGGTCCGGTGTGCGTGACAATTAAGCCGAAGAGGAGCACCTCTTCCGCCCGGGCACGAGCGGAGCGCGAGGCTGTCAGTTATGAATGAATAAATAAATAAATGAAGAATGCCACCTTTCATTTCACAGGGCACACCGGGCGGCGTACCAGCAGGTAAAAGTTTAAGTAATTAAATAAATACAAAAAGAAGTAATTGAATAAATACAAAAATAATGGCTGGGGAATAAAAAAATAATAAGTTTTAATAATAATTTGGTTTTTTTTGTTATAACATGAATTTCACTCTCTCTCTCTCTCTACCCGTATTCTATATGGTGTACTGTATACAGGGTGGTATACTGTAGTATACCTGTATAGGTTTTTTTAAGCATTTTTGAAGGTGCGCCGCTACTTCGTGGATTTTCAGTTTTCGCGGGTGGTCTCGGTCCCCATTAACCGCGATAACCGGGGTATTACAGTATATACATATATATACAAAAATAAACTCCCTGAAACTCTTTTCTGCAGAAACATTTTTATGTCTTGCCATTCCCTCCTTGTGATTTTGGAGCACACATGGAGTTCCACTCAGTCAACCTTTTTTCCTTGATCTTATTTTGTCCCTGAATCTTTGGATGAGAGTTTCATTATCAGCACTTCTGTCAACAAAAGCAAAGGACAGCTACTCCATCACCGTAGGAAGTGATATATTTGCCCAATTGCTCATCAGTCAAAAGGAAAAGGACTGCCATGTCAACCTGCAAATATAAAATATAAGAATAAATACTTGCAATGTTTACTTACTAAATAACTTATTTTGTACACATGCACATGAGTAATGGCACACAGCAGTCATAATTAAATGTATTCAATATTAAACATCTGGAAGTGGCAGCACATTTCCTATTTTTGTGACATAGTTTTTAATTTATGTTAAATATCTTCAATACTATAAGAGCATTAACAGTGCAGCTAGAGAGAAATGCAAGCTTCACCCCTCCCCCAGTTAATTTCTCACTGTATTTTTAGCTCTGTGTTACTCTTACCAGTAGTACTACTACAAAATAATTAATCAAATTTATGAAATGCTTTTCTTTCCACTCAAAAGGTAAACAGTATGCACGCTAGTATTATGCAAAACAGAAAATTAACAGTAGGCACCCATATTGCTATTATTGAGCTTAATACGTTAGAGTGAATTGTATGTACCTTGTCGCTTTTCATGCGCAGAATGTCACCGTGAGGGACATCTCTCGACCGCAAGAAACGTTCCAAGTCCCCCTCCATGATTATTGCCGCCTCCGATGTACAGCTGCGCATCAGAGGCAAGGGTAGCCAAACTGACCCGGAAGTACATAAACGCGCATTAAAAAAATAAATAAATAAACATTCCCTTGAAATAAACAACTTTGCGTTCCCTCGCAAAATTTGCAAGGGAACGCAATCTTTGCAAGCGAACGCAAAGATTTTGCGAGGGAACGCAAAGTTGTTTTTTTTTCTTCCATGTCCCCTAAGGGGCGCAGTAGGAAAAGACTTCACTGTTTACATTTAAATTGACTGCACTATTCCAAACTAACATGATAGCAAGTATAAGACACAAGTCACCAACCTGAAACGACTATTTTCCAAAGATGGACTATCCAAAGTGTCTCTTGGATAATGCTTCTCATATTTATTTCAGTCAGGATGTTGTCAACAGTGAGGATCATTATAGAGGCTAAACATGTCACAGACTGGACTTATGTGGTTTTGGTGTGAAGGAAAAAGTGGAGGACATCAAGCACCACAAGTAGGGAGGCAAGGAACAATAATAGAATACAGGTCAGGATTTACCGTAGGGCTACTCAAAAAGATGTATTGGGAAAAAAAGCAAAACAAAAAGTACTATATCATGCCTAAAACTATGCAACACAGGAAAACTGAAGCAACAAGGTGGAGAAATGTGAAGACTACTCTAACAAGCAGACAACAAATGAAAATTGGAGACAAGAAAAGAATGACATAACATGACATAATACAAAATCAAAATCGAAACAAAGTAAACAAAAACACAGATAAAATCCAATTACAATGATATTCATAGTCACTGACCCCAGTAATCGCTCTCAAATGTGAAACGGGCATGTTATTTTTTATGTCACAAATTATGGGCTACTGTGATGTCTAATGTTGTAAGTTATTGTTTGGTACTTACCACTTCTGTAGGTGTTTTCTTCTCTTTTGCTTCTGAACTTGGAAGTGTCTTCAAGTATACTCTGTTACTTAATTTCTTTAAATATGCTATAAAGAATTATAGATAACATCCATCAAGAGTAACCTATGCTAAAGGTCGTTTGAGGTGTTATTGAGGCACCTATTCATTGCTTTTTTAGAATTTTAACTACCTTTCCTCCAAGTACAGTATTTCTGGGTCATCTCACTTGAAGAGGAAAGCTTATGCCTATCCTCACTAGTGAGCTCCAGCCTATCCCAGCTGACTTTTACGGGTACACTTGAACTGGTCACCAGCCCGGCCAAACACAGGGCATTGTAGTAAAAATATACATTTTAATTGCAAAATATCCCAATGTTAAAGTGAAAATTGCCCAAAATATTATCCATCCATCCATCCATTATCTAAGACGCTATTCCTCACGAGGGTTGCGGGGCTGCTGGAGCCTATCCCAGCTGTCTTCGGTACACCCTGAACGGGTTGCCAGCCAATTGCAGGACACAGAAAGACAGACAACCATCAGTGCTCACACTCTAGGATTTAGAGCAGAGGTATTCAATTAAAAGTCACAGAGGTCCACGACTAAAATTTCTTCCAATTAAAAGGTCCAAACCAAAGTCCAACTTCCCTTAATGTCTAGCCTATGTTCACATTTTTATATAGTTTCAATATTTAGTAATTTTCAACAGAGGACACTCATATACTAAATATTTAGCAATGTTCCCATTAAACACCTTTGCCAGTCAAACAAATATTAGGCGTTTATTTCACATTCAAGAAAATGTGGCTCCAGGAACTTCAGTTTGCCACTTCCAGAAAAAAACAGTAAAATATCTGCTGCAGAAATATATCAAGTGCTAAGCATTGAGTTAACATCTTATCAGCCTAAAAAAAAACGGAAAGCCTAATTATCCAAGTAAAACAGGTCAACATTAAAGGATAATGTAATCATGGCAGTCATGATCTAAACACAGAGCAAAGGGTAGACTGATAGGAGCCGCCAGCATGACTTTTGTTGTCCCGGCATGAAAGTCCATTGTTTCAGAGGTGTCTCGTTCACACCTCCTATTGTTGCAGCCTTGATCCAATCTTCCTGCAGTCATCTCCTGAGGGTCTTGTCATTAGCATGGTCCAAACTTCGGTTACACTTAAAGGATTTCATACATTTGACTATTAAAGGAATACAGGAATTTGAGCTTGGTGTAGATCATTAGAAGTTGCTGCATCCTGTGTGTGACTGGTGGAGCGGAACGGTGTGTGGGCTGCAGGAATGTGCAAGAATGGAATGTTTTAGAAGCAGACGGTGCTGAGTGAGACGAGATGACTCGGGGGCAGTGGATGAAGGAGCAGCCATCAAAAGATCACACGCAGGTGGAGCCACGGGATTCGGCGGGGGAAGAAAGACCAATAAGAGCAAGCAAAAGTTAACTGCAGGATACACATAGCCAATAGAATCATGCCAGGATGCCTTTGTTGCTGTTCCATTTGCATATTGTATAGTATGAATCGTTACCGGGCAACTCGGATGTAGAGTACGTCTGCTGGTGGCAAGAGAGGCGTACAGAGTTGTATTGAGAGGGACCCGAGACCCAGGTGCACATGTAGAAAATCCGTGTTAGGAATAAATCCACTCCTGCGTGAAAATGCCGGCTTCCTGATGCCTTTCTATTGCAGAACGAGCGCGCATATTGTTGGATGAGTGAGAGTTGGGTAAGGTCACAAATTGGAGTCAGATTGCTAATTCGAGTTTACATTGATTTAAAATTAAATTCCAACATTGATTTAAAACTAAGTTCCAACAACATGTTCAGTACACAATCAATAAAAATGGCTGTCCTCATGAAAAACTAATTCAAAATGAGCTTTGACACCACCTTTTCTTTTGAATATTTTTTTAACTTCTCTTAATGAGAAAAATGAGTTTGTGACTGCCCTGCCAGTGACTTAATTCTGGGTTGGAACGGAGTCAGGGCCATTGGGATTTGGTAGATTATTTCACACATCTGGGCTTTGTGATTTCCTTTAAATAATGTTTGTGCAACCGCATTTAAGCACTCCTTCACAACTTCCCCATCACTGAATGTTTTTTTATGTTTCCCCAAAATCCATGATACTTTTAGTGAACATTCGTTTGCATGGGCTGTAAACGAAAATGTAAACATCTGTTATACTGCACTCGAAGTTCGATGTTTTTGCGTGCGCTCACCTCAAACTTCAGCGGATAACTTTGCACAAAAGGGCGGTGCTTTGTTTCGTAGTGGCGCTTCGCAATGTGGCGACGGTTTCGGAGCATATGATGCACACTGGTTTTGAATCGGCTGCAGCCAGAACAAAACTAAATTTCTCCGTCCATTCATTTAAAACAACACGCATCGACCTTGCTAACTTTTTAACAAGGCATACTGTCAGCAACACTCTCTTCCGATCTGCTGCGCAATTGGCAGTGGATCGTAAACAAAAGATTTGATTGACTCAAATCAGTGACGCCTTTTCCGTATTAACTAGAATTGCTGCGCCAACGTTTGCGAATGCGCCCTATTCTGTCCTCAATGTGTGTCTGAACACAAATTGACAGATAGCGAACAATCTTCAAGAGAAATGCAGAGGCTGGAGTAAAGTTGAACTGCTTTACTGTTGTCTTCAATCTCTTGAGTATAATTATTTGTAAAACTGAACTGATACAAAAACATATTGTACAACTATAGCACGTTATTCAAAATAACATAAGCATACACAACTGATAATATAAAGAGCTGTGCATAACTTGTAGACAATGTAAAATGTTGTCTCTAGCTTACTATTGTCAGGACCGCTTCCCAGCCGGGGCTGGAAAGCGGTGTAAGGTGGACTCTTGAGCACAGACTCAGGAGGTGGTGTAGACAAGGTATTTATTTTAGACCGTCAAGCAGCATACAATAATCACTGTGGGATATTCTCTTATCAATTTGTTAACCGCAAGGGTTCTATAATTACAAACGCCGGGAGGGCAAAACAAAAAACGCTGGAGGACCGAGTCACACCAGGAAATAAATAACGAGGTAACAAAAAACGCTTGCAACGCAAGGAACCGAAAAACGAGTAATGCTTACCACAAAGGGTGAAGGAAAATCCAAATACGACGAAAAACTTAAAGCGAGCCGAAAAGTAGCTGAGAACAAACAATAAACACAAGGTACGCAGGAACAACACACGGGATCAATCGCGACAAGAACAAAGCTGTGAACATGAGCAAGAGCAAACATGAGCAACGCAGGATAATAATCCGACGCGGGTCTGTCCGCGTCGGCTGCTTAAATAGTCATTAATCAGTGTCCTGATGAGACGCAGCTGTGGCGATCGTGAGCGCGTCCCGCTCGTGGCCGCTTCCCGGAGCGGAGCCGCCGGGCCACGCCCACTCTCTGAAACCACAACAGACGGATCGTGACAACTATAAAGTAACTGACACTCAGAATGCAAGCAATAAACTAAATGTATAAAACATCAAATTCGCCACACAAGCGCAAGCGTTACATGAAAAGGAAAGGAAAATGCTACTCACAAGCGATGCTTTTTTCAGGCACAAACAGCGAGAGGAAATCATGAGAACACAGACCGTCAAATGGCTGTAAACACGTAAAGCTAAGGCGGCAGTTAGTAGACTCTGCATGCACTTTGAACTGGAGGTGTCACGTGACTAAATGCGCCAATAAGAAGGCAAGTTAGAAATAGCAGGGAAAATAGTTAATTACGCCAAAGTGCCTGTAGAGGGAGACAAAGCAACAAAAATACAGGTCAGCTATAACGAGTCATGACACTCCCCGCCTGGTATCAACAAAATACCACTACTTGAAGAACATAAACGTATCCAAACAATGGAAATAACTAACTTCGTCCCACATCTCCTGCACTCTTTAGAAGAATTGTTTCAGAGACCGGCCTCAGGAAAGTCTTAGCCGATCCAGATCTTGTAACCTTGAGTTCGACCTTTCGGACGTTCCCATCTTGATCGGGGAACGTATTCGTGACTAGAACCATTGGCCAGTCATTCCGCTTCGCCTGACTGTCTTTAAGTAGAACCAAGTCGCCGACATCCAAATTAGGACGCACATCATGCCACTTGCTTCGGCTTTGAAGTGTCGGGAGGTATTCACGTCTCCACCGATTCCAAAATGTGTTGGCCAGGTGCTGCACTTGTCTCCATTGCTGGCGGTGGAGGTCTTTGCTGTCGAAGGTTCCCTGAGGAAGAGTGTAAGTACACACCTTCTGTGTCAGGAGCGAAGCAGGGGTTAGAAGAAAAGGTGAGTCTGGGTCTGAAGAGATTGGCACTAGCGGTCTGGCATTAATGATGGCTACAAACTCTGCCATCAAGGTTGACAGCACCTCATGAGTGAGGTGCGAAGGGCCAGTTTGCATAAGCATAGAGTCCAATATTCGTCGGGAGATACCAATCATTCGCTCCCAAACTCCACCCATGTGGGAAGAATGAGGAGGGTTGAAAACCCAAGTGCAACCTTCGTTACCTAAGTACTTCTTGACATTGGGCTTCTCTGGATCTGTGAGGAGTATATGCAATTCCTTGCAGGCACCTGTAAAGTTTGTTCCACAATCAGAACGTATTTGTTTTGCAGGCCCTCGGAGAGCAAAGAAACGACGTAAGGCGTTAATGAAACTTGATGCATCCATTGCCTCAATCAACTCTATATGCACGGCACGTGTGCTCATACAGATGAAGAGCACAGCCCACCTTTTGCTGTTAGCCTGACCTCCGCGGGTTCGTCTTGTGACAATAATCCAATGGCCAAACACATCAAGTCCCACGTAGGTGAAGGGTGGCTCGAGGCTCAGGCGATCAGCAGGCAAATCTGCTATCTTTTGCTCGACAATTCTCCCACGAAGCTTATTATATGTAATGCACTTATGCAGGATGCTGTTGATACATTTTCTGGCCCCAACAATCCAGAACCCTGCTGTGCGGACAGACCCTTCTGTTAATATGCGGCCTTGATGTCTGACCTTTTCATGGTAATGCCTTATGAGTAGTGTTGCAATATGACTATGGCCTGGGATGACAAGAGGGAACTTTTCTCTTGTGTCAAGTGCCGACTGGTTGAGCCTGCCACCAATTTTTAAAAGACCGTCATCATCTACACAATGATTCAGCTTCCTCAGAGGACTGTCTTTTTTAACGTTCTTTCCGGCAGCCAGGCAAGAAAACTCTTTGCTGTAGTTCTCTCCTTGTACACATTTGATGATGAGCATTTCCAATTTGAGCAACTCTTCCGCTGTGTGAGGCCTTTTGCATTGATGCCAACCACTACAGCCGTCAAGCTCGTCCTTAGTGGCACTGAGTTTAGACTGAGTGATGTGTGTCAAGAATGTTATGGCTCGGACCAAAGACTTCCAGGATAAGAACCGCTCGAACCGATGAGATCCCATACTAGCTGGAAGAACAGAGAGTGTGGTAGTGTGAGCGCGCACCTCAACATCAAGATCCAGGGAAACAAGGTTGTATGACTCTTCAAAGGTGGACACTTCTTCAGGTAGAGACAAGAAATGAGGTCCGGTGAGCCATGTTGTGTTCGCAAGCTCAGCTGCAGGTACAGAACGAGTGGCATGATCGGCCGGATTCTTGGTGGTGCAAACATAGTGCCACTGCTCAGGTTTGGTAGACTTTGTGATTCTCTGTACTCTGTTGGTGACGTACACATAAAACCGTCTGGTCTGGTTGTGTATATATCCCAAAACGACTTTGCTGTCTGTATAAAACTGTACTTTGTCTATACTGACGTCCAACTCTCTGTCCACCAACTCCGCTATTTCCACAGCTAGTACAGCTGCACCCAGCTCCAATCTTGGGACAGTATGGGCAGCTGCAGGTGCTAGTTTAGCTTTCCCTAAAACAAAGCCAACGTGACACTTTCCATCGCTGCCATACACCTTTAAGTAGACTACAGCTGCTATGGCTTTGATTGAAGCGTCCGAGAAGATGTGAAGTTCCTTCCTGTAGGCTGTGGTAAGAGTAGTAGGAGTGTAAGCCCTTGGAATTTTTAAGTTACTCAGACTTTGTAAGGAGTTTTCCCAGACTTTCCATTCAGCTTTCTTTTCGTCTGGAAGAGGACTATCCCAGTCGAGGACTTCGCCACTGGTGAATTCCCGCAGTAGAAACTTCCCTTGAAGGATTACTGGCGCAGCAAGTCCGAGAGGATCGAAAAGACTGTTTACAATGGCTAGAATACCTCTACGAGTGAACGGTTTCTCTGCTGTGCCCACCTTGAATGTAAAGAAGTCATGTTTCAGATCCCAGGTAAGTCCCAGGCTCCGTTGAAAATGATCTGAGGTGCCATCAAAGTCTAAGTTCAGAAGACCTTTTGCATGATCATCCTGAGGGAAAGCTTCCAGGACTTCAGGGTTGTTTGATGCTATCTTATGGAGCCGCAGGTTGGAAACAGCTAGCATCTCTTGTGTTCTCTTAAGCAGGTCGATGGCCTCTGCAGCTGATGGAAGGGACTTAAGACCGTCGTCAACATAAAAGTCTTGCTCTATAATGTGTTTAGCATCCATGCCGTATTTACTTGCTCCCTGTTGTGCTGCATGACGAAGACCATAGATGGCAACTTCTGGGGACGGCCTGTTGCCGAATACATGGACTTTCATTCTATACTCGATAATGTCATTGCAGGAATTGTTTTCCTTAAACCAGAAGAACCGAAGGAAATCCCGGTGGTCTTCTCTCACGATGAAACTGTGAAACATCTGCTCTATGTCCGCTATCACGGCTACTTGCTCTCTTCGGAAACGCAACAAGACTCCAAGCAAGGTGTTGTGCAGATCTGGTCCGGTGAGTAGCACATTGTTCAATGAGGAACCAAGGTATTGTGCACTGGAATCAAAGACGACCCTGATTTGAGTTGGCTTACGTGGGTGGTATACACCGAATAGGGGTAGATACCATCGTTCGGCTCCCTCTGACAATGCCGGAGCTAGTTCTGCCTGGTTGCGATCGAAGATTTTTTGCATGAAGTCCAGGAAATGAGTCTTCATTTCAGGTTTCCTTTCTAGCGTGCATCGAAGGGAAGCAAGGCGACTGAGAGCCTGCTCTTGGTTGTCTGGGAGTCGTGGGCGAGGAATCCGGAATGGAAGCGGTGCCACCCAACTGTTGGTGCTGTCCATGAACATCTCTTCATTCATGAGGTCGAGGAAGAGCTTGTCTTCGATGGAGGGTCCCACTTTATCATCGTCTTTTGTCCGTTCAAAAATGGATCTACCAAGACCGTCGTCATCAAAGGTAGTATTGCTAGGCCTCTCTTTTACTTTAAGGCGTTTGGGGCATGAAGAAAGAAGGGACGGACGCCCGTTTTGGAGCACGTTGGTCCGGAAGGAAGCGACAGACTCTGGTTTGTGTGCTGATCCTAAACAGACGTTACCGACAACAACCCACCCAAGGTCTAGTCTCTGAGCATAGGGGGCGTTCGGAGGACCATTGCGATATTCTCTGACTTTATGCACCTGGAGGATGTCACGTCCCAAAAGGATTAATATCTGAGCCTCTGGGTCAAGGCATGGAATCTTGTGGGCTATAGACCTCAGGTGAGCATGGTGCTGGGCAGCTGTGGGTGTAGGGATTTCTGTTCGATCATCAGGCATGTGGTCACACTCGATGAGTGTGGGAAGTGCCACTCTTGTCATTCTATCTAATGATTCAACCATGAACCCTGTAGCTTTGCGCCCTGATGTTTCAGTAGTGCCTGCACACGTTCGTAATGTGTATGGCGAGTTCAACCCTTTAATTTGGAAGAGGCCGAAGAATTCTGACCTAACTAATGACTTGTTACTTTGATCGTCTAAAATAACATAAACCTTCGTAGCTTTTTCTCTATTTTCCTTGGGATAGACTCTCACGAGGCAAATTTTGGAACAGGATCGAGGTTCCTTCCTTCTGTCGCAGACTTCTGTGCATGTGGATGTGACCGCTGACTGAGGTGCTTCTTCTTCATCCTCCCCGCCATGCTCGAATGAGGGGTTGTTACTATTTCAAGGAGCAGGTTCAGGATGTAAAGCAGCGATGTGTCGATCGCTCTCACATTCTGTACACTTCAGTACTGCTGCACAATTCTTAGCAAAGTGAGTTGTAGAAGAGCAACACCTAAAGCAAATGCCATTCTCTTTCAGAAAAGCTTTACGGTCTTCAAGTGGCTTGCTTCGAAAACCTCTACACTTTTTCAGAGGATGGGTTTTTTTTATGAATGGGGCACTGCTTATTGATATCATTCAACTTGCTGTTCAAGTTGTCTGGCTGTGAAGTTGATTTTTCTGATGCAATTTCTGTCTTGTGAGCTGACACCTGTTTATCGGGGTGTCCTGGTCTTCCCTTCCTTTCCTTTCCTTTGTGGAAACTGCCAGATGGAATACTAGAGCTGGTTGGGAGAATAAAACTTGGGTCGTTTCTTCTCCTTGCTTCATTGCATATGAAATTTGTGAAGAAAGCAAATGGAGGGAATGATACATTGTGCTGCTCCTTGTAAAGAGAACCTTGAACTAACCACCTCTCTTGCAGACTGTATGGGAGTTTATCAACAATGGGGTTGACTCCTCTCGAAGTGTCCAAGTATGCGAGACCAGGTAAGTAGCCCTCAGATTTTGCAGATTGTAACTCCGTTAGCAGGTCTCCCAGTTCCCTAAGCTGTAAAGCATCTTTATGATTGATCTTGGGAAAGTTTTCTACCCTCTCAAAAAGGGCCCTTTCGATTACTTCAGGGGAGCCGTAACACTCCTCTAAGCGATCCCAAGCCACCTTCAAGCCTACAACAGGGTTAACAACATGCACAGACCGGATTCTCATGACGTGCTCCGAAGATTGATTTCTGAGCCATTTCGTTAGAAGGTCAAGTTCTTCACTGGCACTTAAGTTAAGTCCTCCTATGGCATTTAGAAATGATCATTGAACTTGAGGAGGCCAGAGTTCATAAGCTCGCGACGCACCAAGTATCGTGTCATATCACTCATATCAGTCCTGTCGTCAATATGTGGCTGTAATGGAACTCTGTTGTAGGGAGAAGCGTTTGGGTGTGTGAAGGAAGAGTTAGCACGGGGCTGTTGAAAATCTGCTGGGGTGTCCCGCTCCGGCAGCATTGTAGTAGGAATGCTAGTCTTTTGCGAAATGGGAGCAGCACAGCAGTCCGCTATTGGAAGGTGCTCTTTTTTGACAGGTGGCAACAAGGATGGTGCATATGGCTGAGGTTCTGGAGGTTCACCAGCACTGAGGTGTAACTTGGAATGTTGTTCAACATAGGCGCAGGTGCGCTGTATAGCAACAGAATCACAACGACTCCTGTTGTCCTCACGAGCTTCCGCTTCTGCCGCTGCCTCCAGGACTTCAGCTTCTGCCACAGCTGCAGCAATCTCCTTCTCGTGTTTTAAGGTTGACAATTGTGCAGCTAAATGAGCCTCTGCTAATTTTAGTTCGGCTTCTCGCTGGATGAAAGGTGCGCTTTCACGTGCTTCTTCAGCTTTAGCCCGGGCTCTGGCTGCTGCTCTGCTAGCTGAGGAAGAATTCGATGAGGCGGAGGAAGAATACAGGGATTTTGCTTTGGCCGTAGTTTGCCTTCCTGTTAAGGCATCATCTTGTATGGGTGAACGGTCGCTTGCGTGCGACATTGTTGATTACGTTCCTCCAACAATATATCTGAAGAGTTGTATTCAGAGATTTGCGTGTGTAGCCTTAAACATGAACAGTGTCTCTCTTTCCGTGATGCTGCTATGTCGTTGTGAAGTCGCTTTTTTACTATTCTGTCCTCAATGTGTGTCTGAACACAAATTGACAGATAGCGAACAATCTTCAAGAGAAATGCAGAGGCTGGAGTAAAGTTGAACTGCTTTGCTGTTGTCTTCAATCTCTTGAGTATAATTATTTGTAAAACTGAAATGATACAAAAACATATTGTACAACTATAGCACATTATTCAAAATAACATAAGCATACACAAATGATAATATAAAGAGCTGTGCATAACTTGTAGACAATGTAAAATGTTGTCTATAGCTTACTATAAAGTAACTGACACTCAGAATGCAAGCAATTAACTAAATGTATAAAACATCAAATTCGCCACACAAGCGCAAGTGTTACATGTAAAGGAAAGGAAAATGCTACTCACAAGCGATGCTTTTTTCAGGCACAAACAGCGAGAGGAAATCATGAGAACACAGACCGTCAAATGGCTGTAAACATGTAAAGCTAAGGCGGCAGTTAGTAGACTCTGCATGCACTTTGAACTGGAAGTGTCACGTGACTAAATGCGCCAATAAGAAGGCAAGTTAGAAATAGCAGGGAAAATAGTTAATTACGCCAAAGTGCCTGTAGCGGGAGACAAAGCAACATAAATACAGGTCAGCTATAACGAGTCATGACACGCCCTGAAAAAAAAATTATCATAGATTGGTCATGGGTCCGGTCCGAACCATCGTGCGGTCCGGATCCGGACCGCGGTCCGCCATTTGGTGATGCCTGATTTAGAGTGTTCAATCAACCTACAATGCATGTTTTTGGAATGTGGGAGGAAACTGGAGTACAGTAATACCCCGGTTATCGCGGTTAATGGGGGCCGAGACCACCCGCGAAAACTGAAAATCCGCGAAGTAGCGGCGCCCTTTCAAGAATGCTTAAAAAAACCTATACAGGTATACAGTATACCCCCCTGTATACAGTACACCATATAGAATACGGGTAGAGAGAGAGAGAGAGAGTGAAATTCATGTTATAACAAAAAAAAAAATTATTATTAAAACTTATTATTTTTTTATTCCCCAGCCATTATTTTTGTATTTATTCAATTACTTCTTTTTGTATTTATTTAATTACTTCGACTTTTACCTGCTGGTACGCCGTCCGGTGTGCCCTATGAAATGAAAGGTGGCATTCTTCATTTATTTATTTATTCATTTATTCATTCATAACTGACAGCCTCGCGCTCCGCTCGTGCCCGGGCACAAGAGGTGCTCCTCTTCGGCTTAATAGTCACGCACGCCGACCTGCTCCCCCGAAGCGTGTCTCCGTTCGGTTGAAGTATACTTTTTCCGGTTCTGGCGCCGCGCGAGTGGCTGCCTGTTTACAACAGCGTGGCTCACTATTGAGCCTTTTTCCTGTGTTTTTTCCCTTTACCCTGTTTTATTTTATTTTTACGTCATCTCAGCAATGGACATACAACATGCGGTGGTTTTACTGCTGTTTTTTGCGTGATCGTGTCCGGAGACGAAACTCGGAGCTACGGATCGATCGTGTACTCAAGAGATCAGCTGTTAGCACTCCGTGCTAACCCCGCGTCGGCTCCCGGAGCGAGACTCGATATCCCCCGCGAGCTGAGGAGGAAGAGACGGGGATGTCGTGCGGGGGCTAAACGCCAGGCAAGGAGGAGACGATACAAACCCGTCCTCCCGTCCGTTATTATGGGGAATGTTAGATCCCTCCCCAATAAAATGGACGAGCTAACAGCGCTAACTCGGCACGAGAGGATTGTCCGGGAGGCTAGCTTGCTGGTGTTCACGGAGTCGTGGCTAACAGAGCTTACGCCAGACGCCGTCGTGGAATTGGACGTCTTCCAAATACTACGCGCGGACAGGACACTGGAGAGCGGTAAGAGAAAAGGGGGAGGGCTGGCTGTGTTTGTTAATGATAGATGGTGTAACCCTGGGCACATAACTGTTAAGGATCAACTTTGCAGTCGGGACATTGAGCTGATAGCTGTTAGCATGCGTCCATTATATTTACCGCAAGAGTTCAGTCATGTGATCGCGGTGGCGGCGTACGTGCCACCCTCTGCTAACAGTGAGACAGCCTGTGACGTACTGACTGCAGCTGTGAGCAGGCTACAAACACAGCACCCAAATGCCATGCTCCTTATCTCTGGTGACTTCAATCATGCTTCTCCTTCCTCCTGTCTGCCTTCATTCACACAATATGTAACCTGCCACACCAGAGACAATATAATATTGGACCTTTTCTATGCCAACACCAAGGAGGCGTACACATCACTGCCCCTCCCCCCACTGGGCAAAGCTGACCACAACTTGGTTGCTCTCCTGCCTGTGTACAAACCTCTGGTCCGCAGGCAGCCAGCTGTGACACGCACAGTTCAGCGATGGTCCGGAGAAGCCGAGGAGGCCTTAAAGGACTGTTTCAACACAACTGTGTGGGAGGTATTCAGCGAAGCTCACGGTGAGGACATTAATGGTCTAACAGACACAATTACAGACTATATTAACTTCTCCATGGAGAACACCATTCCCACCAGGACTGAATGTCACACCGGACATTAAAGCTCTCCTGAAGGAGAAAAAGAGGGCTTTTGTGTCAGGCGACAAGGACGAGCTGAAGAGAGTGCAGCGTCAGCTAAGAAGGAGGATCCGAGAGGGGAAAAAGTCCTACAGGATGCGGATGGAGGAACAACTGCAGCGGAACAATGCCAGGGATGTCTGGAGGGGCCTGAAGACCATATCAGGCCACGGACAACCAGGTAAGACCCAGAAGGGGGGGGGGCTTCAGTGGGCAAATGAGTTGAACCTATTTTTCAATAGGTTTGATCAAATGCCTGACCCCGCTCAGGCTCCCCTGCTGCGGCCCCCACCAACCCCTCCTGCCACTGCGAACGAGACCCTCTCTCCCCCTCTCTCCCCCCTCTCTCTCTCCACAGGCTCCAGTTCCCAGCCTCATCAGACAACCACCACTTCCTCCTGCTCAGCCTTGTTCCTCACAACATCTCAGGTGAAGAACCAGCTGAGGAAGATGAAGGCGAGGAAGGCAGCAGGCCCAGATGGGATTAGCTCCCAGCTTCTCAAATCCTGCGCAGACCAGCTGTGTGGAATCGTCCAGCACATGTTCAACCTGAGCCTGAAGCTGGGCAGAGTCCCCCAGCTGTGGACAACATCCTGCCTGGTTCCGGTTCCAAAGACACCCCATCCGAAGGAGCTCAACAACTTCAGACCAGTGGCGCTGACGTCTCATCCGATGAAGACCCTGGAGAGACTGGTCCTCGTCATCTACCTGCTCCACACTTCACTCTCCCACCTGGAGAAGGCGGGGGGCACGGTGAGGATCATGTTCTTTGATTTCTCAAGTGCTTTCAACACCATCCAGCCCGCCTTATAGGACGACAAGCTGGAGCAGGCGGGAGTGGCCCACCACCTCATCACATGGATCCACGACTACCTCACAAACCGGCCACAGTACGTGAGGACGCAGGACTGTGTGTCTGACGTGTTCCTCTGAAGCACGGGAGCGCCTGCTTCCTGTTCAGCCTCTACACCTCGGACTACAAATACAATTCCACAACCTGTCACCTGCAGAAGTTCTCTGATGACTCTGCGATTGTCGGCCTCATCACTGACGGAGACGATTGGGAGTACAGAGGGGTTACGCAGGGGTTTGTGGACTGGTGTCAGCAGAACCGCCTCCAAATCAACGCTGGGAAATCCAAAGAGCTGGTGGTGGATTTCCGCAAGCATCAGCACTCTCCACCTGCACCAGTGAATATCCAGGGAACAGATGTTGAGAGGGTCTCAACTTACAAGTACCTGGGTGTTCATCTGAACAATAAACTGGACTGGAGCGACAACACAGACGCTCTCTATAGGAAGCACCAGAGCAGACTCTTCCCACTCAGGAGGCTGAGGTCCTTTGGCGTTCGGGGAACACTCCTCAGGAACTTCTATGACTCGGTGGTTTCATCAGTCATCTTCTATGGAGTGGTCTCCTGGGCAGGAGGCATCTCGGGCCGGGACAAAAAGAGACTGGACAAACTAGTGAGGAGGTCCAGCTCTGTCCTGGGCTGCTCCCTGGACTCTGTGGACTCAGTGGGGGGCAGGAGGATGTCGGCAAAACTGTCATCAATGCTGGACAACCCAGCCCACCCACTCAATGACACTCTGAGAACACTCCACAGCTCCTTCAGTGATAGACTGTTACACCCTCGCTGTACCAAAGAGAGATTTCGCCGCTCCTTCCTGCCGACTGCTGTCAGACTTTTTAACAAGAACATTGGGTCAGGCCTACAAACGGGAGGGCATTAGTGCAATTGTGCAGTCCTAGTATGCAATATACACTACTACTGTACTGTACTTAAATATTGACCAATGATGTATTTTGTTTACCATTACAGTATTCTTATAACAGTACTTCTATCACTGCAGCATTTCTACCATTGCAGGATGTTCACTATTACAGTACTTTTATCATTGCAGTATTTTTCTATCGTTGCAGTACTTTTACTATTACAGTACTTTTACCATTCCAGTATATTTTATCATTGCAGTACTTTTTACCATTACAGTACTTTTATCATTGCAGTATTTTCTATCATGCAGTACTTTTCTATCATTTCAGTACTCTTACCATGACAGTACTTTTATCATTGCAATATTTTTATCATTGCAGTATTTTCAATCATTCAGTACTTTTTATCATTACAGCGTTTCCCCCTCTGTATAATGGACAAACATTAGGAGTGTTTCCTTACACTTAGATACGTTTATACTGTGTATATTTGCATGCTTTTTCTGAATGTCTGCTAATGTTATACATTAACGGCTACATTACGCCGCCGACTCTGTGTGATCCATATCTTTGCTGCTGTCAGGCTCACCGGTCGGCGAGGAGGAGGGTGGACCCAAGAGTGCGGGGAAGCCAGGCATAAGGGTAACTTAAAGGGATTTATTTAACCAAACAAAACCAAAAGGCAAACAAGGTACTAGGGCAAACAAACGTGGCAGGGTGCAAATAACAAAGACGAACTAAACGTGACCAAACAGAACCAAAAACCGAGGAACAAAGGCAGTGACAAATACGGGGGGACGAGAGCGGGATCGTAAACAAGGAACAAGGACAGTGGCAAATTCTAGGGATCGTGAGCAAGAGCATGAGCGAGAACGAGAACGAGAGCAGGGAGCGGCCGTGACAGTCCACAAGGTGAAGCAATGTTCCGACAATGAGTTGTTGGGATGAGGTGTTCATATAGTCCAGTCATTAGGAGTGCGGATGGGCATCAGGTGTGTGAGGTTAATGGGGAGCAGGTGCGTGGCTGGTGAGGGCGAGGTGCTGAGGGGAAACGCCCCTACTCAGCTGGCAAAACAACAACAAAACCGCATGCACACAAAAACAATTACAAAAAACCCTGTCATGCCCGACGCGGATCATGACAGCTGCTGTATCTAATTTATATATTTGTCTGTATTATTGTTGTATTGCACTGGAGAGGGGAGCTCTCTAATCTCGTTGCACTCTTGAGTACAATGACAATAAAGGGATTTCTAATTCTAATTCTAATTCTACACTCGGTTTCATTTCGCCCCGCTCGTGCCCCGGGCGGAAGGTGCTCCTCTTCGCCGTAATTGCCACGCACGCCGGCCGGCCTCCTCCGGAGCTCTCGTACGGTCCCGAACGGAGCGAAATGTCGCCCCGCTCGTGCCCGGGCGGAAGGTGCTCCTCTTCGGCTTAACTGCCACGCACGCCGGCCGTCCTCCTCTGGAGCTCTCGTACGGTCCCGAACGGAGCGAAATGTCGCCTCGCTCGTGCCCGGGCGGAAGTTGCTCCTCTTCGGCTTAACTGCCACGCACGCCGGCCGGAGCTCTGGTACTGTCCGAACTGCGCGAAACGTCGCCCCCGATCGTGCCCGGGAGAACGTGCTCTTCTTCGTCCACTCTCCTCTTCGCCCACGCTCTTCTTTGGCGCACGCCGGCCGTCTAACCGCTCCAGCGCCCCGTCGTGCCGCTCGGCGAAACTACAATGCCCCCGCGGAGCGGAGCGAATGGAGAGCCCCGATCGTGCCCGGGCAAAAACGTTTTTAATTTTTGAATATTTTTTAGACCCGCGAAGCACTGAACCCGCGAAAGGTGAACCGCGAAGTAGCGAGGTATTACTCTACCTGGAGACCCATGCAGGCACAGGGAGAACATGCAAACTCCACACAGGAAGGCTGGAATCGATCCCACGACTTCTGCACTGTGAGGCCATTGTGCGAACCAGTCTTCCACTGTGCCGCCCGCCAGAAATATAAAGAAAACAAATATATATCAAGAAAGAGAAAAATAAAGTACAGATATGTGAAAATTCTACTAAAAAGGTCTGATGCCATCGAAATCGAACATATTCCGTTTTACGCGTAACACAGGTTAAAATGAGTCTATTTAAAGGCAAAGGCCTGCAGACACAAGCCAGTCTCAACTGTATCGTTGTAAAGTAGTTTTGGAGATAGCTCTACCAACTTAACTCAGTTTCATGTGACGCTGCATCACGACAACCAGTCAGCATCGATAATATGCTTGCACTTCTCACTGTCACGATCCATGTGTTATCGTTGCAGCTGAGTGGGCGTGTCCGACGGCGCGCTATCTTGGGACTCGGCTGCGAGCGAGACGCGCTCACGAACCACACAGCTGCGACCAATAAGGACAATGAATCACGGACTACTTAAGCCATCGACGCGGACACGCTCGTGTATATTGACCCAACTTGCTCTCGCCCATGTGCCTTCGCTATAGTCTTAGCCCAAGTTACCCCGTGTATGGTCTTTGTAGGTTTTTGTTGTTTTCTATGTTTCAGCTACGTTTCGGCTCGCTTTTGGTTATCGCCTCATGTATTGGATTTAACCTTACCCTTTTGTGGAAGGACATTCTCGTTTTCGGTCTCCTTGCGCTGCAAGCTATTTCTGTTCCTCGTTTTGTTTTTCCTGGTGTGAGTTTGTTCCACCAGCGCTTTTCGTTCTCGTCTTCCGACGACTGTAAGTAGAGATACCAAATTATTATTGATAGCAAGACACCTTGCCTATCGAATATTGATTGTCATTCGCCGGTCCTAATAAATCCTTGTTACCCTACATTTTCCCTTGTCAGCGTTTTGAGAATCCACCTCCACCGCTTTCCAGCCCTGGCTGGAAGGCGGCCCTCACACTCACAATGTCCAACAACAATGATCGTCACCAGTCATGAGCACCGTGGGACTTTTTGTTTAATAGAGCCAGCCTAGAGAATGTTGAGCAAAAAAAAATGGCATAGCTAGTAATTCACATTTATTCTCACTGCCTGGCTCCTTTACCTTGCAACAGTGTAAGTTTGAGCGTGAAGTCCCCCCTATGCAGTTAAGACACAGTCGTGTACTAAGACAGCACATGCACACTAACTACATTCTTTTACTTAATGAAAATGAGCAAGTTGTTATTGTTAGTGTGTGCGTGCGTGTGCGTGTGCGTGTGTCGGTGTGTGCACGTGTGTATATTTGTGTGTGTCCATCAACCTCCACCCCCCCACAGCAACAAAGAATTTAAACACGATTACATTTCAAGACTGCTACAAAATAATGGCTTAGTGTCCAATTGGGTTGTTTGCGAGTGAATGTTTATCATCATAAAGTATATGTACTTTTTTGTGACAAATTTGTGGTGTGCTTGAGATTCTATTGAATGTAAAATATGTGCCTTGGCTCAATAAAGGAATGAATCTTGGCTCCAGTCTTTGTGTATGATGTATGCAGTGCTCACCGATCTTCCTTCCACGTTCCCAAAGCATACATTTTCTTTATTGATGACTTTGCATTAACCAGAGGCGTGAAATTGATTGCGAAAGATTGTTTGTCGATATGTCTCGCGATTAACTGTGGACCTTCCGGCTGGGGACGGCACTAGCTCATCTGCCTCGCCAATGAGGACAAACGTTGTAAAAATAAATTTTAAAAAAAATGAATAAATAGTCTATGCATCATGACAGCTGCCTTTGAACATCCAATTGACTGACGCAAGAACTCCTCGTTTTTCTCGACCCTCCACTGCAATACAACACCGTCATCTTTCGGTTAAACGGGCGATTGCTGGAACCAAGGATTGGGAATTTTCTTTAGGTCGGTCCTGACATCTTGTGGATAAATGTTGAATTACAGTCCCTCATTTTCTTTCTCTTATTTTTAAGGAGGACGATGTTAAAGGTAATTAATTCGGTGTTGCATGTAGTATTACAATATCTCTGCTATGGTGACTGTAAAGAATGTTGCGAGAATTGTGGTACAAAAAATGGTTGGATTGGTGGATGGAATATGTCCCATTTTTATTAGTTGCATTCGCAATATTTCTAAGACTTTTCTGACCTAAACTTATTTTTTTAAAGACGGTGTTGTTTGTAACACCCTGTAGACATGTAATATTTAATAGGGGAAAAGTTTAAGTGAGAAGTGAGGTTTTCTTCAGAGTGGTTGCAGCAGTTTTTTAGGTAAAACCCTTGCCTGCTTAATCGCAGAACGTGCAGAGGGCAAGTCCGAGCGGGCGGAGTAAGAGATCCAGAGACGGGGGTGGAATGTGTATGAGTTCCAATGCAGGAGCTGCCTAGTCTGAAGAAGCGTTCCACCTTAAGACCTCGGTGGCCCCTCTCTTCTCCCTCTCCCCGAAAAGTTACGTTCCGTTGCCGCCTGGCTGCACCTCAACGCAGTCGACTTGGCTCGGATAAGCTGTACCCGCCACTCGGAGCCCTGTCGAGTACGATATGGTTACCATCCCCTGTCCTGTTGAATATTTCTGTTCCCTAGTCCCACACTGCAACGTACAATGATTAAGAATCATGGAATCATTAAAGTCTCAGTCGGAGTGAAATTATGGGGTGCACGCCACACAGGGGAAAACTACAGTGTGTTTATATTTAGGGTCAAAATAAACGGGGAAAATTTTCCTCTTGTCTTTTTTTTAAACAATGATTGATTATTATGACAACCTGAAACGCTTTGGTTGCGCACGGGACTTAGATCAAAGGGCCCTCGAAAAGAGGGTGGGGACACCGGGCCGGGGAGTATTTAAAGTCGCACAACTCTGACTGCCAGTCAAAAGCAGCGAATCCATCTGGGGATCAGGAGAACCATAACCCAACGCTGCACTTCAGGGACAAAAGCAGGCACTGAAATCTTTTAATTTTGGAGGAGCAGGAATTGGATTTACTACTGAGATCCAGCCTTTGTTTTCATTGAGTCTAATAGGACTTTTTTGTCAACGTGACTGTCAATTTAAATGGGATTTGCACTGGATTTCGTCCTTGTTTAAACTTGTGTGTGCAGTGTGGCGAATTTTGTGGAAGTTGTGTATTAAGTTAGTCGGACTTTTCTTGCGTCACCACATCAACGTTTCCATCCTTTCCATCTGCTTGTTTGATTCCAGTTGTCTATGATGTGGCTTGTCTGTGTTTCTATTGGTTTTATGGCTGCTCTGTGCGCCGACGCGACACAAAGCGCTTGGGAAGAGAGTACCGTCGTGCCTGTCAGGCTCGAACCAACGGCCCGGTTGACAAGTGATAGCGAACCGGAGCGAACCCTCACCCCTGAAGAAAAGCAGAAGTTGTCGGAGATGAAGGTGTACAGATTGGACGTGTTTGGAAAAGAGATGATCTTGCAGTTGGAGCCAGATCAGACCTTCTTGTCCCCGGGATTCGTCTTCCACATTGTGGGCACTCCCGAATCCGAACAGATCAAGGAACCCAAGGGCGAAGACGAGTCCGGTTGTTTCTTTTCGGGTACAGTCAATGGAGAAGAGCACTCCGCCGCTGCGCTAAACCTGTGCTGGGGACTGAGTGGTGGATTTTTTTTTCACGGGCAAGAGTACTTAATCAAACCCCTGAACGCAAGTGACTTTTCGGGTGACAAGGAGGAGGAGGAGGTCCACCTCCTCCGACGGAGAGCCCGGGCAGAGGCCGGTGAGGGCAGCTCTAAGTGTGGGGTCAATGAGGACGAGGAGAGGGTGCCAACAAATCTGGAGGAGCCCGAACGCGAAGCCGCCAACTCAGGCCGGACAGGTATGGGTTTATATATATATAATATATATATATATATATATATATATATATATATATATATATATATATATATATATATATATATATATATATATATATATATATATATATATATATATCTATATATATATATATATATATATATATATATATATATATATATATAGCTAGTATGGCACAATATTTGCAAAGTCTGCTAATTATTTTTTAAATAAATCAAACTGAGTTAACTGAGTTATAATATTTAACTGAGTTACATTTTTTGGGATTAATCACCTGTGTTAATGCTTTTATTTTGACAGCCCTTATATGTATATATATATATATATATATATATATATATATATATATATCATTGCGATTAATAAAATTTTTCAACCACTATTTTTTTGGTGAAGCTTGTAACATGTATATACTTGAATAATAGTGTGTAATGAATGTAAAATCACAAAATATTAAGTATATTTTAAATCAAAGACTGTCCTAATAGCTTTCTTTGATCCTTGAATACAATCTAAACGGTGTAATCTTTTCAGTTTTTTTCCTGGAAACAATTCTCAAAACTTGCACCACACTCCAACAGTGTTGGTTTACAAGGCTCAGTCGTAACTTGAGCAGGGTGTTTTGTTCTGAGATGATGTGCTAAAGATGTACAGCTAATATGGTACATTATTTGAATTTGGCTTTACAAGATATGCAAGCTATTTTTGAAGTAAATAAAACTGAGTTAAAATAAATTAATCCAGAGTTAACGCTTGACATCTATATACACACACACACACACACACACACACACACACATATATATATATATATATACACATACATACATATAGATTTAGGCGTTAACAGTTGTATGCAAAAACCATAACCGATCCAACAACGTCTGTGCATCCGTACCTGTCTGTATGCGTGTGCAGATTTTATTGACGACCCAGCAACAATTTGACAGAGCCGTACAACCTCTGCCAGTAGGGGCGGAGTATGGGTGCGAGGGGGTGGCATAGGTCCTACATCACCTCGGGGAAGACAGGAGGGAGGAGGGGTTGGCAATGGTTTAAGCAGAGACAATCAGAGACATGCTAACTAACCTCGTACAGAAATGTGTCCCCCACCTCCCCCCATATAGGATTTCCCTTCTACAAACAGTGTCAGTATTTTCCAGTATAAGAGGTCATTTTAAGAACAAGAAGTGAGAGGAGGAGCCATGACGCGGAGTTATGGCATCCTGCCTCCACCACATAGACGCAACTCTCTTTGGAATTCATAACCATCTAGTCATCTGCTTTTCCCAGCAAATTTTAATGTTTGTCGATGCAAACGTGCGTTTTTTGGTATGTGGGAGGAAGTTTGAGTAATGTACCTTGCAAAAACCAACGCAAGCACAGGGAGAACCTACAAATTCCACACAGCAGGATCCTAGCCAGAGTTTGGAACAGAGAACCTCATAAGCATGACGCAGGCTGTTAACCACTAGCCACATGACTGCCCAAATTAACAACAGATTATATTGAACAAAAAGAAAGTTTTGAAAGCAAGAAGCATTATTTTCATTTACTTATACCTTTTTGTGTCCCTGTTACTTTTCACACTGTTTTACTTCATCACAAATAGTGTAAATAGGAAAAACTTCACTAAAAATGCCAAGAGGAAAAAAAGTCACACATTGAGCAATGAGTTGTAATAAATGTTCTTACACCACCACCCCAATCCCCCAGCCCACCACAGGACCAGGCGCTTTGTTTCCACTCCTCGCTACCTGGAGATTATGCTGGTGGCTGACCAGTCCATGGCTGAGTTCCACGGTGCTGGGCTTAAGGCTTACCTCCTCACCATCATGGCCGTGGCATCCCACCTGTACCGCCACCCCAGCATCCACAACTCCATCAGCTTGGCTGTAGTAAAGCTGCTGGTGGTCTATGAGGAAGAGCGAGGCCCTCAAGTGTCGTCGAATGCTGCCATGACCCTCCGCAACTTCTGCCAGTGGCAGCGGCAGCACAACCCCCCTAGTGACCGCCACCCTGAGCACTATGACACGGCCATGCTCTTCACCAGGACGGTAGGTTGGAGGCAGGCAAGAAGAATTGTGGGGGATAAAGATGAGAAATAGGACTGAAGAGCCTGTTTTGACTCCTTCATCTCCTCCTTTAGGACCTGTGCGGTGCCCATTCATGTGACACTCTTGGAATGGCTGATGTAGGTACGGTGTGTGACCCAGACAGAAGCTGCTCAATCATTGAAGATGATGGACTACAAGCTGCATTCACCGTGGCACATGAACTTGGTGAGTAGAAAAAGTCTATGTTCTCATGTGTGACAATGATGCATATTGTGCACTCATAAATGTTGTTTTGTTGTACTGTCCTGCAGGCCATGTCTTCAATATGCCTCACGATGATGCGCAGCTGTGCTCTGGGGTGAATGGCCCCCACTGGGGCTCCCACATGATGGCCTCTACCTTGTCCAATCTTGACCAACAGCAGCCTTGGTCCCCCTGTTCCGCCCTCATGGTCACCACTTTTCTTGACAATGGCCACGGTCAATGTCTGCTTGATAAGCCGGTCAAGCCTCAACCGCTACCTCAGCCCCTCCCCGGGACAGTCTATGATGCAGACCATCAGTGTCGACTGACTTTTGGTGATCACTCCCAACATTGCCCTGACCTGAGCACCACTTGTGCGTCTCTGTGGTGCACCGTTACAACAACCAATGGTTTGCTGGTGTGCCAGACCAAGAACTCCCCATGGGCCGATGGAACCCCTTGTGGCCACGACAGCTACTGCCTGGCTGGGCAGTGTCTCACGAAGAGCCAAGCTTCCAAACATCAGGTAAGAATTTTACTCCTTCTGACCTTTTAACATGAACATATTTTAGTTAATGGTTTAGGCCAGGTTGAAATTAGACTGAAACCTATGCCTGTGTAACATTTGTAGACGCCTGTCAATGGTGGTTGGGGAGTGTGGGGTTCCTGGGGTGACTGCTCTCGGACCTGCGGGGGAGGGGTGGAGTATTCCTTCCGTTCATGTGATGACCCTTTGCCAAAAAATGGAGGAAAGTACTGTGAGGGAAAGAGGATCCAGTACCGCTCCTGTAACATAGAGGCCTGTCCTGACACCAATGGTAAATCAACATTGACATCACAGAGAATTAGTCACTAAATGGGAATTATTAAAAACGTACACGCTCTGATAGATCCGTGTGCATTAATGCAGGTTAAAAGCAAACAAATCTGACTTTCTTGACTTTTCGGTACTCTTTAGGTTTGTCATTTCGGGAGGAACAGTGTCTGGCTCACAATGACATGTCAGCCCAAGTGTCTCTTGGATCAGGCGAGGGTGTTGAATGGGTGCCCAAATATGCCGGCGTTTCACCTAAAGACCGGTGCAAGCTTGTGTGCAGGGCCAAGGGAACAGGGTACTTCTTTGTACTCAAATCTAAGGTAAGGACTTTGGAAAATATGCTTCATTATGTTTTGAATACCTTGACAACTCCGGACCACCCTTGTACTGACATGTAAGATGAATTATCAGGTTTTGGCTTTCAGATCCCAATGTACCGAAAACAATTTTTTTTGCCAGTTTGGTGAATGGTTTTCCCTTATTAGTGTGAATAGTGGTGCAAAAGTAGCCAGTAATTACAAAAAAACAAACAAAAAAAACATCTTCATTTGATAACTTGATTTGACATTTCCATTGGCTGGCAACCAGTTCAGGGTGTCCCCCGCGCACTGCCCGAAGATAGCTGGGATCTATACTTCTTACCTTTTGACGTACTGTTTTTAAGTAACTCATCCTAAGCAGGACTTTAATTTCAATGTGTTTCTTTGTTGCCCCCAGGTGGTGGATGGTACACCATGCAGCCCTGATTCCACTTCAGTTTGTGTTCAAGGCCAGTGTGTCAAGGCTGGATGTGATCGTGTTATTGGCTCCAATCAGCGTTATGATAAATGTGGTATGTGCGGAGGGGATGGCTTCACCTGCAAGAAAGTGTCAGGCTCACTGGAGCGTGCCAGGTAATTTTATTCTTAAAGTTAATAAATATTTAATAAAAATGAATAATAAATATAAATAATAAAATAAATCAAATTTTATTTCAATTTGTTGTAGGAATATGTTGTTATGGAGTTTGCATGTTTGCATGAGCTTTCTCATGTTTTTTATGTTCATGAAAACTCTAAATCAGGGGTATTCAATTAAAAGTCACAGAGGTCCACTACTAAAAATGTCTCCAATTAAAAGGTCCAAACCAAAGTCCAACTTCCCTTATTGTCTAGCCTATGTTCACATTTATATAGTTTCAATATTTAGAGTCATTTTGAATGGAGCACACTTGTATACTAATTATTTAGCAATGTTCCCATTAAACACATTTCCCAGTCAAATAAATATAAGGTGTTTATTTCACATTCAAGAAAAGGTCTCCTGCAGAAATAAATCAAGACCTGAGCATTGAGTTAACGTCTTTTCCATTTTTTTTTTTCTTAAATCAAAGAGTTGTCCGCCTAAAAAAAGTGAAGGCTTAATCTTCCAAGTAAAACAGCTAAACATGTTCAGTAAACAAACAATAAAAATGGCTGTCCTAATGAAAAACAAATTGAAACCGAACTTTGACACCACCTTTTCTTTTGACGATTTTTTAGCGTCTCTTAAGGTGAAAAATGACTTTGGGTCAGTGGCATTGGAATTTGGTTCATTAATTCACACATCTGGTCTTTATGTTTTCCTTTAATGTTTGTGCAACCGCATTTAAGCACTCCTTTGCACCTGCCCCATCACTGAACGTTTTTGTTTTTTTTTCCCCAAAACCTATGAATGATACTTTTAGTTAAAATGTAAAAATCTGTTACACTCCGCTCAAAGTTGAATGTTTTTGCGTGCTCTCACCTCCGACTTTAGCGGATGACTTTGCGCAAAAGAGCAGTGCCTTGTTTCGTAGTAGCGCTTCGTGTTGGTGCGACGGTTTCGAAGCATATAATGCACACTGGTTTTAAGCCGGCGCGAAGCCAGAATGAACATCAATTTCTCCGTCCATTCATTTTTAAAACAACACGCATCGACCTTGCTAACTTTCGAGCTAGCCGTGCTTTCAGCAGCACTCTCTTCCTGTCTGCTGCGCAATTGGCAGTGGATCGGAAACAAAAGATTTGATTGACTCAAATCAATGACGCTTTTGCCGTAATAGCAGCCACCACGATTGCGAATGCGCCCTGAAAAAAAATCTGTTCGTATAAATTTATCATAGATTGGTCCTGGGCCTGGTCCGAACCATCAGTCGGACCGGATCCGGACCGAGGTCTGCCATTTGGTGATGCCTGCTCGAAATTGTCCATAGTTGTTAATGTAAGTGTGAATGGTTGTTTCTCTGCGTGCAAGATTGGCTAGCAACTAGTCCACAGCGTCGCAGACCACCTGCCCAAAGTCAGTTGGAATATACTCTTGTTACGCAGGAACCTGCCAAAGACTAGCGCTATAATATTGAACAAATAACCACATGCATTGAAAGCATTAGAGTAGTGGTTTGGCAAAACTAACCAACAGTTTTCTTTGTTACAGGCCAGGGTACCAAGACGTGGTGACAATCCCAGCAGGTGCCACCCATCTTGACGTCAAGCAGCGTGCCCCTGGCAATGGTCGTCATGACAACAGTTATTTGGCAGTGCGGCGACAGGATGGTACCTACCTGTTGAATGGTGATTATAAGCTAATGACCACGGAGTCGGACATCACTCTGCGAGGGGCACTGCTGCGGTACAGTGGATCTTCTGCCAGTCTTGAGCGGCTCCGCAGCTTTTCCCCGCTCCCTGAAGCTCTCACTATTCAGGTACTGTCTGTGGGGGAAGCCCCAAGGCCCCGAGTGAAGTACAGCTACTTTGCTCCCAGACCCAACAACGCTGCTTCTACCGACAACGGTGGAGGTCGTCGGCATTCGATCAATGCCATCCGAGAGTTGGGCGTTGCTGAGTGGGCGCTTATGGAGTGGGGTCCTTGCTCCCAGAGCTGTGGAGGTGGCATGCAACAGAGAGAGGTGGTGTGTCTGGATCCCCAGGGCCGTCCATCCAAAGATTGCCCAGAGGAGCTGCAACCTGTGGCCTCACGATCCTGTGCCTCTCAGCCTTGCCCCTCCTGGCTTCTTGGAGAATGGTCCGTATGCTCAAAGGCCTGTGGTAGAGGTTTCCGAAAACGCCAGCTTCGCTGCATTGGCTATGATGGCTACACACTGACCCACGACAGCTGTGACTCCAAAGACCGACCACGACCCCTGCTGGAGCTGTGTTATCAAGGTGCCTGCTAAAGACTGCTTTGACAATCCGACCTCAATTTTTGTATGTTTTTTTTCTTTTCTTTTCCTTTTTTTTTTTTTTTTACAAATGCATTGAATCCCCACATAAGTGACTGCAAATATATATTCCACACCCACGCACGTCAAAAAAGCACACTGACTGTGTCACACACTTGGAGCAACAGAGCTGGCCACCTGTCTTTAGAGTGTAGCAGTGGTACATCAGCGAGCGTAATGGGCATTAATGAATTTGATGCTGTTCACAATTCCAATAGTATGCTTGCGTGTGAGAGTATGTAAAGATTTCAGACATATTTTTTGTTTGTCCAAGCTGGGCTGGACAGATTTTAATGGTTGTGGAGAGTTCATTCATATTCATTCATATATATATGTATATGTATATGTATATGTATATATGGGGAGTTTTGCATGTTCTCCCCGTGCTTGCGTGGGTTTCCTCCGGGTATCCGGTTTCCTCCCACATTCCAAAAACATGCATGGCAGGCCGATTGAACACTCTAAATTGCCCCTAGGTATGAGTGTGAGCGCGGATGGTTGTCAATTGGCCGGCAACCAGTTCAGGGTGTCCCCCGCCTACTGCCTGAAGATAGCTGGAATAGGCTCCAGCATCCCCCGCGACCCTAGTGAGGAGAAGCGGTACAGAAGATGGATGGATATAGAGAGAGAGAGAGAGAGAGCTCTTATTCGACTTGTCACCTCATCAGGTATGGAAATTGAGATTTATTATGAACTATCAGTCGACATTAATTTATCACAAGCCTGTAGCACTTCACTTTTGTTTTAACCAGTGGCACATTGTTTCACTAATTTTCTCTCTTTGAATGCCTCATATTTTGTCATTTAGCCATATCTTGAAAACCAAATAATTTTTCTGTGCTTGTAAGTATTTGTGTGTGTGTGTGTGTGTGGGCACGTGCGTGGGCGTGTGGGTGTTGGGTAACGTGTGTGCATGTGTGGAGACTTAAGGAGGGACTTGTCTCCTGCTACTACTTCATAAGTAAGTCTCTCCTGCCTTCTGCGAAGGCACCTGTTCGTGCAGTTTTTCCACTTTTGTACAAAATATACAAACCTTATTTATTTTTGTACAGCCTGTTAAATATAATCATGTGGCCATTTTAAGATTTTTATTTGTTATTGAGATAACAGAAGAAAGTATAGAATATAAAGAGTATTTATGCAATGTTTTATATACTGTATGTATATATATTTGGTTCTTGTTTCATGAATAAAATATTGACTCTGGAAAAGTTTGTCGTTTGAAAGTTATGGTCCGTACAGTATTGGACACACTCCTACAAATACACACTTCATACACTCCAACAAGCTACACTTTTGACAAGTATCGTTATCACAAAGCGATGACGAGGAGAAATTAACAGTGAGACAGAGAAACCATGCTAATACCTAAGCTAGTGTGACATGTCATGTCGTAGCGAAATACCGCAATTTAAGGTTTGGGTGCACCTGGACACTTTTCTCTAAAGTCTGGCAGGAACCATTTTAAAGTAGAGAGAAACCATCTTTGTATGAGGCATACGATATTTGGGTGATATCTTGTGCATGAGAGAATGAGCAGACGCATGTGGGTTAGGTGGTGGTGCTTCAGACAGAGTCTGCCGTTATCCCCTCTATCACATCAAACAGACAGTATTTTATTCTCATTTAATAATACATTGAATTGTGTTGCCGCACAGCTCCTCTTCACTAGAGGGAGGCTGCTCTTGCTTGGACTTGCTGTCTCAATCATTCTTAGACTCAGCCTCGTCAACATTTTGAAACAAATGTAATCCTTACTCTACTGTCTAATATAACAGTTTTTGTTTTTGTTATTGACAATGGTGACTTTTTTCAAAAATCAATGCTGCTGCTGAAAATTGGTTGCTATGTAAAACTGGCACAGGAATGAGTACTCATAAATATTTTTAGATTTTGAATACAATAAAATGGCAATATAGGAAATTTTTCTTACAGACAGGAAAAGCTTATAGACCAGTAACATGTTTAAGCTTTGCACACCGAATAACAACACATGAAGCTTGAAAACTGACAAAACAACGGCTGTGGGGGTTCTAGCGTCAACAAATGGCTCCCTCGTGGGGTGGACGGCTGCATTATTAGATCAGCAGGAAGAAAATGCAGAGAACATAATTTGGTGCTCTCAGTAACTACAAATTTATCTAGGCGAATGTTAGCAACACTATGCCTCAACTACTCATCAAAGCAGAGTTAGACCGTGAAGAACCTTTATATGAGGACTGGCACACAGCAGTTATACTAAATGCTAAGATAACCTAAAAATCACACGCCTAGAGCATTTAACACTGCAATTACGTGTTTGGGTGATCGCTTATGCTTTTCACAGACATCTGACTGGAATCGAGTAAAAGCGGAGAACCTTGAATCTTGAACAGCAAAATAGCAGCCAAATGAATACGTGGGACAAGAAGCTTGTTAAAGGGTGCAAAAAAAGTCAAACTATGTGTCCAATATTTTTAAAACAAACCCATTCTGGCTACCTTGGATCAAAATTAATAATACATTTAATTTATAATACACTTTACATTTGGATGACAAATCTCAAAGTGCATAGTACATGCAACAATATAAAGTAATACAATCAAACAATAAAAAGAGGCGGAAAAAGAAAGGCAAAAAAAATAGTGAATCGATAAAATTGGAAAAAAATCAGCCAGGGAAGTTTTTTTTTCTTAAAAAAGGAAGGTTTTGATTCCTTTTTTAAAAGCATCCCAAATTAGTGACACAGTTTCTTGAATCTATGCGGGATACAAAGAATTCTCAAGACTATCAAAGTGTTCTGGATCAAAATGTGATGTCCTGCCAGTTTCAACTAACTTCAATATGTTTGTTTTTTTTCTTGCTCTGATGGATAAAACGGCCGCACAGTGGTTAGCACGTGCGCCTCACAGTGCAGAGGTGCAGGGTTTGATTCCAGCTACGGCCTTCCTGTGCAGTGTTTACATGTTCACCTCACACCTGTGTGGGTTTTCTCCAGTTTCCTCCCACATTCCATTGATATGCATGGTAGGTTGATTGAACACTCTAAAATGGTCCGAAGTGTGAGTGCAAGTGGTTGTTCTTTTTTTGTGGTTGTTCTTTTTTGTGTGCCCTGCGATTGGCTGGCAACCAGTCCAGGGTGTACCCCGCCTAGTGCACGAAGACAGCTGGGATGGGCTCCAACACACTCATGACCCTTGTGAGGATAAGCGGCTCAGATGAGGGGTAAAAGGTTTTGTGCATGTTTAAGAGATGTGGTACAATAACAGAAGCATTTCCTCTTCTGCCAAACTCATAATGCCAAACACAATATTGTATCATGATTAAAAAGTCAAGCATGTCATATGCTGAAATGACTGTTGCTGTGTTGTTAAAATACATGTAGTGTATTGTATAATCTTTCTGTGGCTCTGTTCTAAACTGTATGCATGGTGTGTTGGCAGCAAAGCCCAGTGCCATGGCTGTCTCCAGTACTGCTCCAAAGGCTCGCCACCTTTCTGGTGCTTCTATAATACCTACATGGGGGACATCCTTTCATGAATTATTACAGCCCACCGATCAGGTTGTCTTTTATGCAGCGTTAGACTGTTTATTTCATGAAAAAGTGGGTTTAAGATTGAAGTAAAACCACGATGTGGATTTGTTGGAGCCGGTTAACATAAAACAGACAAGATTCCCAAGGACCAAACTTGGAGACCCCTACTGTGTGGTAATCTACTTAAGCAGGGGCATCCCGCCCATCGGTCCGTCCGGGGCGCTTGCTGACCAGCTGAAGGAGGGAAAGGGCCATTGATAAAAACATTAAGTCTAAGTACCGTTCCAACATGACTGATGTTCTTTGGCAGGTGTGCACAATACTTGCTATCAGCCGCTCCTGTCCTGACTCCATCTCCGAGTTCTTGCTTGAGCACCAACAGAGCGAGAACAGGCGGCGAAGAGACGACGTTGTTGAGCCCAAGGTTGTGGCTAGCAGCTAGCTTACCTGCTACCTGTTGCTGCTTCCCGGCTTCACTACCCAGCCCAGCTATGTCGATCAGCTGTGAGTGGCTTGCTTTCTGTTGTCCACACGGTTCACCACCGTCTGCTCTGCTCCAACACCCGGACATCCTTTACGTGCCCCGGCGAAGATGCACTCACCGGGGCTCACGCCGAAACTACCAATATGACAACTCCAGCTGCGTCAGGTCGTTCTGGTCCAACGCTCCCCGCCCACGGAAGATCATCGGACGGCGTGCGGATCCCTCTGTGCTGACTCGCGTTTCGAGATCAGATAGCATTGCGGCCGTTAGCAGCTACACTGCTGTCAATGTCGGCCTGCTGAACATCCGCTCCCCTACGAGTAAGGGCCAGTTTGTTCACAACCTCCTGATAGACCGTGAGTTTGACATGTTATGTCTAACTGAGATATGGCAGCAACCTAATGACTATGGTACTCTCAACGAAGCTACCCCACCGGGCTTTGTTTATTATGCTGTACCTCGCATGACTGGGAGAGGAGGTGGCCTCGCGATGAAATCTGCGCCCGTAAATGTGCCTACTTTCTTATCGTTTGAAGCTACAGTTGTACAGCTATCTGGATCAACTCCCACACTGATTGCCACTATTTACCGACCACCAAAACCTAACAAGGAGTTTATAACTGACATCACTGCATTCCTCACTCATCTGTATACACTATTACCTAATGTGATTCTCTTAGGAGATTTTAAAATCCACATGGACAATATCAATAACTCACTCACCAAAAACTTTACCTTTTGGTTTTCAACAGTTTGTCAACTTTCCCACACACAGTAAAGGACACATTCTGGATTTAATTTATTTGGTGTTTAGGATTATCACCAACAAACTGTAAAACTGATATTCTGCCATACACAGATCATCTATTGCTTTCATTCAATGTTAATCTGTCCTTTTTCAAATTCAACCCACAACGCATTATACATTTCCGTAAAATCAAGGACATTAACCCGGACAATTTAGTTTCACTTATCAACAACCTGCCCAGCACTGATTGTCTCTCTACAACAGATGAATTTTTGACACACTACAACTTAAACTTCCATAACATTCTGAATACCCTGGCCCCACTCAAAACCCGAACTGTCTCCTTCAACCACACAGCACCCTGGTTTACCCCCACCCTCAGATAACTTAAATCAAAAGGCCGTCAAGTTGAAAGATTATACAGAAAAACTGGACTCACTATTCATAAAGAAATGTACACTACCCACTTCCTCCATTACAAGGACTCAATTTCCAAAGCCAAATCTATCTATTACTCTGGTCTAACCAGTTCCAATGAAGGTAACCCCAAAACACTTTTCTCTCATTTCTAAATTCACTAAACCTGCTGACACTCTTCCATCACATCTCTATTCCACCGATTTCTGAAATACTCTGGCCTCATTTTTTACATCCAAAATCCAACTTAACCCACCAGCAACTCACCCCGCCTTCGGCTCCCAACCTTCCTTCTCCATTCTCCCCGGCTCCTTCCCACCTGTTCTCCACATTCACCTCCCCATCTGTCCACCAAATTTCCAACTTAATTCAGAAGTCCAAGACATCTACTTGTCAACTCGACCCTCTCCCGAATGTTCTCGTCAAAGCCTCTACCCAGCCCTCTCCCATCTCATCACAAACATTATTCAAACTTCCCTCTCTACTGGCAATGTACCCTCCCTTCTCAAAACTGCTGCTGTCACTCCCATACTTAAGAAACCTGGCTCTGATCCCTCCGACCTGAACAACTTTCAACTTTCCTCCCCTTCATTTCCAAACTTCTAGAAAAAACAGTGGATGCTCAACTTCACACCCATCTCTCCTCCAATAACATCTACGAACAATTTCAATCAGGCTTTCGTTCCCTTCATAGTACTGAAACTGCCCTCCTCAAATATCCAATGACCTTCTTCTCTCTGCTGACTCCGGTTCACTCGCCATTCTCCTTCTGCTTGACCTCAGTGCAGCCTTTGATACCATTTCTCACTCCATGCCGCCCACGTCAGCTGCAGCAACCCATGCCGCCTCCACGTCAGCTGCAGCCTCCAGAGCCGGCGCCTCTGCGAAAGTATTTAAAAAAAGGCCAGCTGCTGAGCCCCGTTCCGGCTCCTCGCCAGCTCCAGAGTCCCGCTCCGGTTCCTCGCCAGCTCCCGAGTCCCACTCCGGTTCCTCGCCAGCTCCAGAGTTCCATTCCGACTGCTTGCCAGCTCCAGAGTTCCGTTCCGGCTCCTCGCCAGCTCCAGAGTTCAGTTCCGGCGGAGCACGTCAGCTCCAGAGTCCCGCTCCGGTTCCTCGCCAGCTCCCGAGTCCCACTCCGGTTCCTCGCCAGCTCCGGAGTTCCATTCCGGCTCCTTGCCAGCTCCAGAGTTCCGTTCCGGCTCCTCGTCAGCTCCAGAGTTCAGTTCCGGCGGAGCACGTCCTGCGTCCGTCCCAAGTCAATGTTCCGGCAGAGCACGTCCTGCGTCCGCTCCAAGTCAATGTTCCGGCGGAGCACGTTCTGCGTCTGTCTCAAGTCCCTGTTCCGGCGGAGCACGTCCTGCGTCCGCCCCAAGTCCATGTTCCGGCGGAGCACGTCCTGGTTCCCCCCCAAGTCCACGTTCCGGCAGAGCACGTGTTCTGCGTCTGTCTCAAGTCCCTGTTCCGGCCGAGCACGTCCTGCTTCCGTCCCAAGTGCCGCCGGCTGCGCCCGGCCCACCGCCGCTCCAAGTCCCTATCTCGGTTGCGCCCGGCCCGCCGCCGCTCCAAGTCCCTGTCTCGGTTGCGCCCGGCCCGCCGCCGCTCCAAGTCCCTGTCTCGGCTGCGCCCGGCGAACCGCCGTCGCTTCTCGTCTCGGCCTCGGCGGCGCCCGACGAGCCGCTACCGCGTCTCGTCTCTGCTTCGGCGGCGCCCGACGACCCGCCGCTTCTCGTCACTGCCTCGGCGGCACCCAACGACCCACCGCCGCTCCAAGTCACTGCCTCTGTGGCGCCCGACGAACCGTCGCCGCATCTCATCTCTGCCCCGGCGGCGCCCAACAAACTGCCGCCGCCTCTCGTCTCGGCCTCGGCGGCGCACTCCTTGCGGTTGCCTTGGCCTCCCGGACGTCCGCCTGAAGGGCCACGGTTGGACTCGCTGGTCTGGCCTCCCGGACGGCCGCCTGAATGGCCACGACTGGACTCGCTGGTCTGGCCTCCCGGACGGCCGCCTGAATGGCCACGACTGGACACGCTGGTCTGGCCTCCCGGACGGCCGCCTGACTGGCCACGACTGCACTCGCTGGTCTGGCCTCCCAGATGGCCGCCTGAATGGCCACGACGGGAATTGCTGCTCTGGCCTCCCGGACACCCGCCTGACCGGTCTCGATTGCGGGCCGTGGTCCCGCCTCCCGGCCCCTTTCCGCCCACCCTCATTTTGGACATTTTTTCCTTTTTGTTTACGTTTTGGGACGTCTGGGATCCATCCCTTAAGGGGGGGGGACTGTCATGGTCCGTTTCCGTCATTTCTTGTTTTTGTTTGTTTGCTCAACGGGCGTGGGGGTGTTCCCTTCCAGCGCGTGTCGTGTTGGCTGAAGAGACGCGCCCACCAGCCACGCACCTGTTACTCATAGACTCCTTGATCATCTCGCGGCGGAAGAGACGCGCTCACCAGCCACGCACCTGATACTCGTTGACTCATCTAATTACCTTGACTACTTAAACGACTAAACTGACTACTCGGCGTCGGTGCATTGCCCTTTATTGAATGGCACTGTCGCTCTTTGTTCATCGTCCATGCTCATCGTTCATGTTTCCTTGTCACAGTCGCTTATCCCTGGTTCCTGTCCCTGTGTCATAGTCGTGTTTAGTTCTGCCCAGCCGCGTTTTGTTAGTCTTTGTTATTTTGCACTTTGTCACGTTTGTATGTTCCAAGTACCTTGTTTGCCTTTCGGTTTTGTTTTGTTAATTAAATTCCCTTTAAGTTACCCTTGCCTTGGCTTCCCTGCATTTTGGGTGCTCCTCCTCTTCCTCCTCCCGTCGATCCTAACACTCTCCTTCACCTCACACATCAACCATATCACTCGCTCAGCATATTATCATCTCAGAAACATCGTCAGGCTCCGCTCCTCTCTCACCCCTCACTCCACTGCTTTACTCGTTCATACCCTCATCACCTCCCGACTTGACTACTGTAACTCCCTCCTGCTTGGTCTCCCTCAAAAAACCCTCCATAAGCTTCAGCTGGTCCAAAATTCAGCCGCTCGCATTATCACGCTCACACCATAGAGAAACCATATTACACCTTTCCTCCAACATCTCCACTGGCTCCCCATTATACACCGTATTCAATAAAAAATCCTGCTCCTCACTTTCAAAGCTATCCATAACCTTGCCCCTCCATACCTAGCTGACCTCATCCATATTCCGACACCTGGGAAGCAGAGCCTTCAGTCGATCTGCTCCCCGGCTCTGGAACACACTCCTCGCTGACCTCCGTCACTCAGACTCATTAACACATTTCAAATCCAACCTCAAAACACATCTGTTTAGACAAGCTTATTCATTCTGAGCATAAATCAATTTTTCCATTTGTTTTATTTTATTTATATTATTATTTATATTTTTAACTGCATGTTGTAAGGTGTCCTTGAGTGCTTAGAAAGGCGCCCACAAATAAAATGTATTATTATTCATATTATTTTTATTACTAAGTCACTCAACAGCTGCCCTTTAACTTACCATGACTTGACTTTACAGACATGCATTAGTGAGGTGCCTCTTATATTTATCACACACTCGCCCAATGCTGACTCTTGTAGGTCTGCTCAACAATCTGCAGCCTGGACTTAGTCTTCATCAGCCATGTCGTAAGTCTAGCTCGGGGGCCAAATGCAGTACGTGTTCAAATTTCCACCGGCCCGCAGCTTCTGGCATAAAATTAATAACGTGTGGCCGGTCTGTACTATTAACCACTCTGGAAATACACATGTAAAAAATGCAATTTTTTTATTTCACCAGAAGATGGCGTAGACTTGTGGCCGCACCCTCGGGTGCTTTTGGAAATATGGCGCTGCCTAATCCGAAAGCAGCACTCTCTAAATCATGTTAGGTGTCAGAGTGCACCCCTTTCCAGCTCATTTCTAAAATAGAGACTCCAAAGTAAAAGAAGAAGAAGATGGCAGAGAGGGCGGTTGTTTCCAGTACAAGTGGAAATGGGATTTTTTTCACTGAAACACACAACAACTGTGTCTGCCCAGTTTGCTAAGAGACTACAGCTGTTTTCAAGGAATTCAATATCAAGAGTCACTACCAGACAAAACATACAAACTATGAGAAGGTGACTGGTAATGAAAAAATTAAACTCACTAGACGCTTAATGTTCTGCCCCCACACATTTTCACCTCACAAAATCTTGCCTTTAATGCAAAATGTTTGCACACCACTGGTCTATGTGGGGACGAATCTTGCCATTGACAACGCTATTCACAAGTACCAGAAATGCCCTGTTCACTTTGATGCTTATGCCCACTTCGCACCGCTGACTTAAAGCAGATGATGCAGCGTGTCACTGAGGTAACAACCTAAAATTGTTTGATCGCTTCCTCCTCCTCAGGTGTGAAATGTGTTCGGCATGGTGTTTGTGATGGGCGCAATGGCAGCCTTGTTCCTATGTGTGTATGCTCATATAAAATGGACTTAGCACCTGGGTATGTTTGTTCAGCACATCATGCATGAACATCACGACACAGGGCTACCTAGGTTTGTCCCCACTCAAATTAAAATGTCCTCTGTATCCATTGTACGGCTCAATGGAAGCGGCTGTGTTACAATCCATAATCTCCATTTTCCTGCATTTGTTTCTTGCTGCCCTCAGTCTTCTCTAAAATAGCTGAAAATGCTGAAAAGTAAATCCACTCCTATCCATTTCAGTATAGCACATTTTGTTTCCAAAACAATTGTGCAAGAAATTGTTCGGAATCATACTCAATGCAAGTCCACTTAACTTTATTTAGATAGAATTTTGAGACATCAATTTCGGCATAGAAAATGCTGAACATGGAGTAAAAGCCCAATAAAAAAATAACAACAGTGAACAGTAAAAAAAACACATATTAACGAATATATTTTGACTGAATAAAAATTAACAGTAACGGCTATATTACGCCACCATTTCTGAGTGACGATATCTTTGCTCACTACAAATTTCCCCATTGTGGGACTAATAAAGGCCATCTTTATCTTTAATTAGTCAACCAATCATTTAATGAGTCAATCAATTCATCAATCAATTAATACTAATACTGTTGGAGTTGAATCACCGAGGAAATGAGAAGTAGTTAGTAAATGAAGCCTAACTTACTCCAATGCGTGTTCATTTGTTTGTACTCAAGAAGAAAAGGGTCAAATAAAGACTCAACTACTGATTAGAGTTCCGATATTTAGTTTCTTCAATTTCTGTTGTTCAGGAAATAGTATAAGGAAAGATAGAAGTGGAAAACTACGCGCGTGCATCGATGACGACACAGGAGCGTGCGCGCTAATCCCGCTCCTCCGTTGGTCACGTGATCCGACACAGAGCTGCTGTGCGGTTTGGGTCTAGAGCGTAGTCAGACAACGGGAGTCGCTGGCACTGAACATACGCAGTCGCTCACCCATTAAACGTGCAAGTGTTTGGAGAAACAGTGCCTACGGGAGCGTCGTGTCCACGAAACGACATGGGGGATCGAGTGGCGTTAATGTTACTGGCCGTTGCGGCGTCGACGCTGGCGGCCGAGGTAAGAAACTGTTTTTATTCCGTTACAAAGCATGACTCCGCTTCGATGCGGCTGTCATTGGAACTAAGCTCCCAAATGTTAGCCACAGGGAGACCGGAACTTCTGCATTCAAGCCTTTCACAATGCCCAAATTCCTACCACAGAGGAACACAGGTTGCCATTAGCCACTGGCTGGTAAACAGTTGAAACTACGTTCATGTAACGTTTGGTCAAGTAGATGCTTCTATATCAAAGCTTGACTAACAGACCATGTAGGAGATGACTAATATTTTAACTGTGAAAGAACAGGAAGTGTAGCCTTACCACTGATTTGTCCAACTTCCATTCTTGAAACGCGACTTTTATATTAGACCAAGCATATACCGCATTGCAAATTATCAAGCGACGAATGTGTGAGATACGGCTATCCCGTTAATGTTGTTTATTCATACATTGGTTTCTTTACCGCGTAATACTGTTTTTTTTTGTGGTGAAAGCCTCGGGTTAAATCTATGATCGATGTTTCCCCCCTTTCGACCATTCGGATGGATGTTTTGATTTTTATCTTCAAAGTGTTATCTTACACTTATCGTGTAATTGAATTAATACCCTACCACCTCTATATTGGTGGTTGTAAATGTGCCATATTTCCCGCAGGTACTACCATTATACTGGTAATTAAGTGAAAATCGTTTTGTACCCTTGTCCAGGAGCCGAATACTAATTTTAGGGTAGTGGGCGTGTTTCGGAGTGAAATAAGGAGACACGACATCCGTATGTAGTGTTAACGATCCCCAACGGCGTTTAGATGCTAAGCAAACCGACCGCGTAGACGCGACAGAATGAACAATGTGACAGACAAAGAATGGCATTGCAGTCGTTTGATGGAGAAAGGCGGTGTAAGATGGCGGCGGTGCACTGCAGCATTAGGGCCGCGTGAGCTCGAGAGCTGGGAAACCACGGACGCTATTGTTATATTCTTGCAATTTCCTTCTTTCAATTTTAAAATACATTCTTATCGTGTTCGCCTTCTTGACCATGTAACATGCAAAATACAGTTTCCACATAAGACGTAAGTAAAAGAAAACAGTTGCAGATTTTTAGTGTACCCTCTTACTCAAACAGACTGATTGCATTACTCTCAGAGGTGAGTGCATTAGATAGTATCAATTTATTACCTCTGCTTAGCAGGTTACAAAAGACTGCCATATGAGAGACAGTTGAAGTGTTAGTTGCAGGATCCTGCAACACTACAAAGAAATCTCGAAACTTTAGTAGAGGGCTGAGGAAGTCGGGCTGATCGATTTTGAAAATGTTTTTAATCACTTTTGATTATTTTGGTAATAATTGAAATCATGCTGATTCAAATGATGATTTGTTTTTTGTTTACAAAACAAGAGAATGTTTAAATAAAACAAAAAGACATTCTTTGAAACACTATAATTATATACACACACACCCGCACGGACAAGGCTAAAACTGGATTAGCTTTCAGGCTCACAATGTGCACCATGGCAGCACAGAAGTACTCCAGACTGATCAAGGTTGTATCATTGAAGAGCGCCAAAATTATGACGTCACAGTCCGATTTTGCAAAAAATTCAAAACATTGAAAGATTTCCATCCAATCGATCATATTGGTGGAAACTCTACTAAACATACATTTATTTCCTTATAAGTTGTTATCATCATCATTATTATTATTATTAGAGATTGAGTATATTGTACAAGCTTTTGTTCAAAGTTACATGCAAATTAGAGGAAAAAATGTCTTGCAAGGACAGATGATTTTTTCAAAATCCAAATGAGTTAAAATATTCTTAGACGCTAGGAGTGTTTTTTTTTTCATTTATTTATGGAACACATGTAGGCCACTTTACAAAACATAAATTCTAGAATTGATTTATCACTATCAAATTAGAACATGCTGATGCAGAAATTAAAGGCAGCTTGTATTATTTTAAATGATGGCTACAAATTGGCTGTGACACAGTCACTGTTGTTTGTCATTCAGTTTACCCATGTTGCCGTTAAGCCATTGATGCTTTTGACAGCCACCACAGAAAATCTGGCAACTGACATTCCCCATGCCTTTAAAACATTCTGTTGGATGGATCACATTTTATTAATTATTTGTACATTAAATTTTGTACTTCTTTCAATTTACTTCAGCGGCTGCTTCCCCTTGTTCCTCAGTTGTTTGGCCTTGGAGGAGAGTACAATGAATAGGGAAGGGCATTGTTTGAATTTGAAGGTGAAGGAAAACAATTCTCGATTCTGATTCTTATGGGGGCAGGTTCAAAAATATTTTTATGGTTTTAAACTAGTCCCCGTGTCCATTTGCGGCCCATTACCCATTCTTGAAGCATAGACTAAAATCGTTTGACGTGGCCTGTTTTGTTTGCCTTCATTAAACCACTGAACTTTCCTCACTTGGTGGCAAGGCACTAGCAGATAAATTAATTTTCAACTTTAATTTCCTTCTTTTCAGCCAATCACACATCATTCAGTGAGAGTATTTGCCAGGGATAGTGACTGGGTAGGCCCATGAATGACTAAAATCCACATGTAATTAATGCCCATTACAATTGCATTGGGGAAAAAAATGCCTTTTTTTTTAACCGCAAATAAATGAATGCAGGGCGATGGAAAATTTAACAAGTGTTAAATGTTATTTAAAATGAATAATTCCTGCGTGAATACAATCCAAAACAGTCACCATCAATTCCTTTCTTGTTTGGCCAGTAAGTTTCGAGAGCGACAAGGAGGACTCGACTGTGCGAGCTCTCTCCCCACATTAAAAATGTAAATCAGAAAAAAAATATTCCAGATTTTTATTAAATGTACCTGTAATCTGATTACGTTTTTTTCTGCAACAGTAATGGAATACAGTTGCATTTCTTTTGTATCCTGAATGCATAACGCTGGGAGATGTATTTCTGAACTCTCACACACACACACACACACCCCCACACCCCCACACACACACACCCCACCACCCTTACCTTGCTGAACAGCGACGTAATGTGTTTTTATTTATCCAATTTCATATTTTCCATCTCATTATCTATTCTTTTATTGATCTAATTTATATATTTGATTACATATTGTTGTACTGCACTGGAGAGGGGAGCTCTCTAATCTCGTTGCACACCGTACAATGACAATAAAGGGATTTCTAATTTCTGATTAACGTGTGTGTGTGCGTGCGGGGGTGGGTGTGTGTGGGGGTGGGGGTGTGGGGGTGTGCGTGCGTGCATGTGTGTGTGTGTGTGTGTGCGCGCGAGGGTGCGTGCGTGCGGGGGTGTGCGTGCGTGTGTATGTATATTAATATTAGTTTTTTTAGAATATTCTTTTATAGAGTATCTGAAACTATATAGTGGTATGTCGTTATTGTGATATAAATATATTGCAAGCGATTTATTATTATTTTTCCCTTATAACCCAGCTCCATTTTGTACATTTCTCCATTTTCATATTCCTGCACCAACATGCCCATTGTAATTAGTTCTCATGGAATGAGTCATTTGGGCTGCACCTTAAGCAGGACAGTGTCTTTGTTCCTAATCCTTTGCCAACATGACTCATGACAACCTTTACCCTTTGATTTAAAAAACAAAACAAAAAAAAAACATCAATGATTGAAATAATGAGAGAATCTCGATTAAACCCAGTTTGAAAAGAAGTAGCTTCCTTAAATAGCTTGTTTTGACTTGTGTGTGCGCTGACAAAAGCAAAGCTCCAGGAAGTTGCTTTCCCTGGTGGACACTGTATATACATAGTGGTCGTGTACAGTACATACTTGGAGTTGGATGCCTGCATTTGTATGTCACAATCATGGGGAATGAATTTCTTTTGTCTTTTGAAAATCATACCTTTTGACGACAACAACATGAATTGTGTCACAGGTCAACACTAAAAAACTATGTTGACATTATTGCTATTGCTTATACATAATGTTACAGGAAATGGTTTGAACATTTCAAACTGAATTGCGTTTGCTTCAGTGGTAATAAACCACCAACCGAGATAATTTCCCCCCCTTTCCTTTTTCTCTATACGGCAGTCATGATCTGTATTTTGTTGTTTTTGATTTAGTATTTCGTTTAATATTTTTCCTTGTTTAGTATGTGTCTTGTCTTCTGATTGTGTTCACCTGTGCTTGTCGTCTCCCTTCCTAGTGTGAACCAATCAGCTCCCTCCAACTCTTTGTGTCTTGTCCAGGTGCTCCTCGTTGTCCGTTACTTTGTTTGTATTTAGTTCCCTGGTTGCTTTCAGTTCTTGTTGGTCCATTGTCGCTGTCAGTGTCAGATGTTCATGTCCATGTCTTCATACCTGTCTCGCTGTCAAGTTTAGTTCAGTCATGTCATTGTGTTTTGTTCGTCTCTGTTGTTTTGTACTTTTGATATGTTAGTTTTTCCAAGTTCCTTGTTTGCCTTTCGTTTTTGTTAATTAAATACCCTTTAAGTTGCCTAATCCTCGCTTCCCTGCGTTTGGGTCCTCCTCAACCTCAACGTCACCACGTATTCTGACAACGGCACAAAATATTTTTTGTCCCACTAACGGGAGTTGATTCTGATTTTCTAATCTGTTTTTCCTCCCCAATTTGGGCTGCCGCTATAGAATATTTTGGTGTTCGGCTATCCTACTGAATATTCAATTGAATAATTGGGTCTTCGGATAAAAATATTTTATTTTCTTTGGTTTTAAGTACTGAAGACGCGGATAGCACGATGGCCTCACACTTTAGAGGTACAGGGTTCAATTCCGGCTCCGGCCTTCCTGTGTGGAGCTTACATGTTCTCCGCGTGCCTCAGTGGGTTTCCTCGCACATTCCAAAACCATGTATCATTGGTTGATTGGAACCCTGAGTTTCCCCTAGGTGTGATTGTGAGCGCAATTGTTCATCTTTGTAGGTCATGTGATTTGCTGGCAACCAGTCCATTGTGAGGAAAAACAGCAAAGATAATAAATGGATAGATAGTACTTGTCACTCCCTCCAGATTATCGGTCACACGCCATGAATCTTACACAGCTGACATTTATTCATTTGTCACCATCAAACTGTAAGACGTACACAAAAATATAAATAGAAAATACACAATTGCATAACACTATATTTACAAAGAGAATAAAAAAGTACAGCAACACAATCAAATGAATGAGCGTAAACATATTTGTTAGCAGCAAAAACATACCTCGATACCCATCGGCACTTTGGCTGACATCTGCTTGTCATGTAAAAAGCACGAGTCTGAACAGTGCCACTCCAAAACACGGACCAAGTAAAACAAACTACTTTAATACTGTCCCATGTACAATCGATTCACAAATGGGAAAAGAAACTTGCATACCAACTATGCACAAGTTATCAATTAAATCAAACTTGCCAATTGCTTGATCAATAATAAAATGCTAATAAATTAAATGACAATCTTTTGGCCGTTAAAGTACTTCCGTAACTGATTTTAAATCAGTCTACAGTTTCCGTATTCTTTTTCTGTATTTCCAAAGTGTGCTGACATTACAAGGCCAAAATCCTCTCTTTCCTACATTGCAGAGGAAATAAGATTGCTGCTAACACGAGGACAACAATTGGTGTTGGTGACATTCATATTTTTTAAAAATAGTTGCGAGAATGGTCACTGATTAGGTCACATATATTTAAATTCACACTTAAACACGACCTAAATCTGCTTCCAATGGTTTTATAAAAGTTGTACTCCAGTGTAAGTTCCTGTTTTTTATGTTTGTTTATTTGTTTTTTTTTATACATAGTGGGACTAATTCTAACTAACTACTGGGCCCAAAATGTACATTTACAACCTGCTTCTTCCACGCACGTAGCGTCATTCATCACTTTCAGAGTGGGACACCCGACTAAAAATGTCAGCAGTGTGCTGCCAGAGCATGCCCTTCATTTCACAGCTGGCGAGTAGGCAGCTGTTAGTGCAAAATTTTATCAATAATTGTGAAGTGAGTTGCACTGATCTGCCGCCTTACTCCGCAAAGGCTGTGCGCACTCAAGCTTGCATCTTCCATTTCAAGTCCAGATAATGATTCAGCGATGGCTTTACATTTTCAATGCATTGTTCTTTGGGCTGGATTATTACTCATTTTTTAATTGTGATTTTGATTTGGTCTTCTCTCGATTTGTACAATTTTATAATTGAAGAAAAACAATGCGGAGAACGGTGTGGTGGGTTTTCATATTCCCAACATTGTGAAAGTGCCCTGATTGCACCATGATGCTTGGTTTGCAAGCATGTTGCTATTTGAATCTGCCATCCTTGAGCATACTTTTAGATGTTTAATAACACTGTAAAACTATAGTCAAACTATAGTCGAAATAATTAAAAATTATATATTTAAGTACAAAACATGCTTAGTTTTTAAAATATTGCTGGAGGTAATGCTAAAGTCAATGGAGGATCCCATTCAAATGCTAACAGGAAATTAGCATAAACAAATCAATCAAAATGAATGACCTTTTCGGCCACACACACCATCACAAACTCAGATGTTCTCGGTTACAAAAGAAACATTGTTCACCTGCTTGAGAATACAGGAAATGCAAAGACAAAACACCATTCTTCTTCACCTGTTTGTGGTTAGAAGTAGTGATGTGCTTTTTTCGGGGGCCGATAACAATACTGATTAGTATTAGTCATGGAGGCCGATAACCGATATTTCATTGGTTATTCATTGGTTGAAAAAAGGAGGAAATGGTGTAAAACATTTTACAGATTAAAAACTCCAACCCTTGACTTAGTTTACATGCCTTTAAGCACGTTTATTAAACAACTTCAGTGATTTACAACATGTTAAAGCTTTTTTAGATCTTAGAAAATAAAAAACTTAACAAAAAGTGCACAGAGCTCCTAGGCTCAGCTGTATGTATTATAGTTAAATGAAAACAAACATATCTTTATAGTTTACTGCGGAAATAGTTTTCTATTAGTTGTGAGTTGTAGAAGACGGACATTTATTAAAATTTCGGCAAAGTCTGTTGTAGTGCGTGTGACTCGAGGTGAAAAAGCAAACAGGCCGCTTACTGCTGATTAGCTGCAGCCCACTGCACAAGGAAACAATCAGGTGGTCCTGTGGGATGGCCAATCTCCTTCTGCAGGTAGGGCCACCAGCACAGCAGATAGAGAGAGAGAAGTGTGCTGCAGCAAGCCAAAATAAACCGTCTTTTAATTTAGCGGCCTTGAAAGTTATTAAAAAGGCCGATGCCGATTATCAGCAAAATGCCAAATATCAGACCTGATAATTGGCCCGGCCGATAATCGGTCTATCACCTGTTAGGAATGACTTCAAACATTTACATATATAGGCACCACTGTAAAGGCATTGTGTAATAAAGTTACAAATTACGCTGGTCAGATAATAGTTGTCATAAAGTCAGAACTTCTCGGTCACCTTGTATACGCAAAAAAAAAAATGTGGATATTTCTGACAAAAATAGTTTGATATAGCTTGCGTTGTCACATATGACTGCCAAGATCTCATGTGACACGTGAAGTCACGTAAATTTATGGGGAAAAGACGTCTTCAAAAGTATCACTATGTGGTTTTATGAATCTATATGATAATTTTTTTTTATCACTATTACAGAACAAAATAAGGGGTAAAAACAAGAGGTACACGGATATAGTCAAAAGAAAAAAGTATATAAATATTTACTTTTTATACAATAAAACATTGCACCTCAGCTGGAAACAGCAGAAGTAAACACAGCCAGTGGGGGAATGTTCCGGTAGCTGTTGCGGGAAGCTAATGTGAAGCTAGCCTCATATAACAATGATAATGTCTACAGCATGGAAATATTTTAATGTGGAAAGTGGACACAGTTCTACGGCGACTTGCATTGTGTGCAAATGGAGCATTTCGCGTGGCGCAAAGGATAGCGCCGCACTTAATAAAGCAAATGTAACACGCTACCTGACCAAACTGATGTGCCCCCCACCAAAAAGAAGAGCTTGAATGCTTACCTTTTATTATTAGTTTTGTTTGTGTGTGTGGATGTGTGTCTGTCTGTCTGTTAGTGGTTACTCTGGTGTGCATCTCTCCACAGAAGACGATTCAATACAACTCTAGATACATGCGACGCAATATGATTCAAGGATGGAACGATGGAAATGTAGTACATTGATTCAATGGTTTTACAATTCTACGGCTGTAGCTTTGTCATGTTTATTAAAATGTACAATTTCTTAAAAGCCCAAACTATCAAAGTTAAGTTGAAAAAACCCTGAAAAATCTTCTGCAACATCTAACCGATTTATATCTGGGTTACATCTCAACTAAGAGAAGTTTCTATGTGTATTCCGATACAAGAGCGGCAATACGTTTCAAGCATGGGACGATGATTAAAGATGATTCGATCCGCTTCATGACAGCAACACAGATTTGAAACGTTTTTTGTTAAACCCCGAGTGGCTATCAGATAAACACAATAAAGTCTGTATTTGTCAATGCTCAAATGCAATATCTTGCTCCACATGCATTAATTAAAACTTGACATGTTTGGTGGCATAAGAAATGCCATAGATTGTACGCCTGCACTTCAGTGAGTCTTCCCTTCGGTAAAGGAACAAAACGTAACAGCCTCCCTCCCACCACCCTCATCTTGCTCCCCGCGGCAGGCATGGCCCACACTGATAAGGCCGTATAATTAATAGCGCAGAATTGTGTGTGTGTGTGTGTGTGGGGGGGGCATGGGTGTGTGTGTGTGTGTGTGTGTGTTTCGGGTTGGGGGGGCGCTTCATAGAATGTTTGCTAACTAAGGGTGTCCTTATCGTGCTAGTAAACCCTTTTAAAAGCCTGTATGTGAGTAAGAAGATGCATCATGTGTTCGTTGCTATGGAACCATATCTTAATGCACCACACCTTAAAGGAAATCTTGACCCACATGATGATGAGGTGATAATAGGAAATCTTGACCCACATGATGATGAGGTGATAATCAGATTACATGCATTTTATGATTTTCCTGATTTTGCAGTTTGTCTGCAAAACAAAATCTGTCAAACTGTCATCACTCTATCAGCCTGCAATAATAAATAATGTCACTCATGCCGTTTAACTGCTGCAATTTATGTAATCCTATCGTTGCCTTTCTTTGATTTTTTTTGTTTCAGCTTTGCCTTTGGCTTCCACCCCTCATGGTAGTATGATATTAAATGTGTAAAATCATTCTGAGGACATTTTAAATTTTAAGAGACCCAGGGCCACTTTTATTAAAGGTTTGTGTGTGCAAAAACAGGCGCAAGCAAACCAATGCAGAATCAGCTCTTTTTGCGCATCGACGGAGGAGTATGCAAATAGATTAATTTCGTGCAATCTCATTTATCACACCTGCGACTAATTGCAATGGCTGATAATGCATGTTTCAATATGACGTGAAATGCAGCTGCAAACCAGGCGCGAAGAAAGTGCAGACAAAACTAGAGAATGCAATTTCTGGAGAAAATGCGTGTGAAGGCTAAGGAGTTGAAGCCATCTGGGTGAAAGGATGTGGATTGATATTGAATGATTTTGAATCATAGAGAATGAAATTGAATGAGTTTGAATCATATAGAATATAATTGAATGAGAATGTGGAATGATAGTGAATGATGGAAGGTGGAAGGATGTTGAATGATAGTGAATGATGTTGAATGACACTAAATGGAAATGAATATGAATAAATTGATTGAGATTATATTATAATGTAAAATGGTGAAGAATGTGAAAGCATGGACACATTGTGTCAATTGAAAAAAAAGAAAAATGAAGTTCCATGGTTGGGACTTGAACCGAAAACCTGTCGGGTGGGAAACGAGTGTTTAACCTCTGAACCACACAAGCACGCATGGTGTGAAATTTTGGAATTGATTGAAGTTTGAACGGTTTAAATCGGATGGAAAAATGGGGAAGCTGTAGCGTGTCGAAGAAGGGGGCGTGGGTAGGGGGGCTGTGAAAGTAAATCCGAGATAAACCCCACCAAGGGTAAATTGAATGACCTAATGTTTCGAATGGAGGTAAAGGACGCGGGGGGGTAATTTGGGGGGGGGGGGTAAATTGAAGCCTGAATTGCGTGAATTTTACGAATTGATTGAAGTTGGAACGGTGCGAATCGGATGAAAAATCGGGAAGCTGTAGCGTGTAGAAAGAGTGCAATTGGGAATGGATGAATTTTTGAAGGGTGAATGAGGTGAAAGTGTGAGAGGGGATACGGCAATGTGAAATGAACGACTTCAATGTGTTAAATATCAAATATGAAGCATTTAAGAGTGAAATGTTGAATGTCCCATTGGGAATGAATGGAATTTTTGGGGGTGAATAAAGTGAAATGGTGAATTATGGGAAATAGGTGAAGACATGAAAAATAGAAGCACGCTTCGCTTGGATATTTGGAATAGATTGAAGTTGGAACGGTGAAAATCGGATGAAATATGTGGAAGTAGTTGCACGCCGAAGAAGTGCAATTGGGAATGAATGAATGGAAGAATTTTTGAAGGCTGAATGAGGTGAAAGTGTGAGAGGGGATACGACAATGTGAAATGAACGACTTCAATGTGTTAAATATCAAATATGAAGCATTTAAGAGTGAAATGTTGAATGTCCCATTGGGAATGAATGGAATTTTTGGGGTTGAATAAAGTGAAATGGTTAATTTTGTGTAATAGGTGAAGGCATGAAAAATGGAAGCCTGAAAGGCATGAATATTTTGAATAGATTGAAGTTGGAACGGTGAAAATTAGATGAAATATGTGGAAGTAGTTGCACGCCAAAGTAGTGCAATTGGGAATGCATGAATGGATGAATTTTTGAAAGGTGAATGAGGTGAAGGTGTGAGAGGGGATACAGGAATGTGAAATGAATGACTTGAATGTGTTAAATATCAAATATGAAGCATTTAATAGTGAAATCTACCATTGGAAATGAATGGAATTTTTGGGGGTGAATAAAATGAATTGATGAATTATGGGAAATAGGTTAAGATATGAAACATTGAAGCACGCAAGGCGTGAATATTTGGAATAGTTTGAAGTTGGAACGGTGAAAATCGGATGAAATATGTGGAAGTAGTTGCATGCCGAAGAAGTGCAATTGGGAATGGATGAATTTATGAAGCGTGAATGAGGTGAAAGTGTGAAAGGGGATACTGGATTGTGAAATGAATGACCTGAATGGGTTAAATTTTAATTTTGAAGCATTTAATAGTGAAATGTTGAATCTCCCATTGGAAATGAATGGGGTTTTTGGGAGTGAATAAAGTGAAATGGTGCATTATGGGAAATAGGTAAAGACATGAAAAATGGAAGCCTGCGAGGTGTGAATTTTTGGAATAGAACGAAGTTGGAACGGTGAAAATCGGATGAAAACTGTGGAAGTAGTTATGCGCCGAAAAAAGGCGAGGAAGAAAAAAGTAGCATAACGTGTGAAGGCCTCAGCCTTCACACAAAAAAAGTAGAATAACATGTGTGAAGGTGTGGCAGTGTCAAATTTGATTGTGACACATTATCTATTCATCAAAACATTTTTTTGTTCTGATTGATGTATGGGCCTGGTGAAAATCATTCACAACCACCTTTTCCAGAACAGTTTTTCAGGTGTACTATTTGAAATTTGCCGCATTGGCATGAAAGGGAAACACCAGAGAGGATTTTCACTCCATTCCCATCCCAATGAAAACGATACCCATCCCGTCCTGCTCTCGTTAAGCATGACTCCCACTCCTGAGCCAATCCCACTTTGGAGGTCAAGTGCATTGAAAAAAAAAAGTTGCATTTTACTCATTTATTGAACAGTTTTCGCCTCCTTTGTCCTAATAGACTCCACTATTCATTGCATTTTTTTTTTCTGACTGCTGGGCTTTACACTTACTTTTGCACTGGTAGCCCTGGTGCGACCAACTTTTTCAACATTTTCAACAAATATGATAGTTTTTGGAAATAATATTTTTAATCGTCAGTACAAAGTTAAACACATTGTGACTCGTGTATTTTCTCCGTTCCTCCAACTTTGCCTCTTCTTCATTCTGCTCGGCTGTAGCCTCTTTTTCTACTGAAGGTTGTGGTGCAGGCGCGGTGACTGTTCAGTCTCTTAGCCAATCAGCATGCAGAACACAATGCACTTGTAAAAACAGGAGATAAAAACTGCACTAAAAGATTCTGTGAAACAGTGAAGCCATGAAAAGTGAAGCATGTTATAACGAAGGATTCACTGTATATGAGGACTTTGATTTGTTGTTTATGATTTCAACGTTTGTGAATAACAACATCACAACCGCTAGAATGAAGGATGAACGCTTTGATTATCAGGGACGCTTGATTGACGCTAACATTGGTAGTGGTTTGCGTGTAAAAATTACATCAGCTATAAACCCCCCCCCCCAAAAAAAAGACTGTACTGATTTAAGTTTTTTTTTTTTGTGATGAAATTTAGGACAAAGAAATTCTTCAAGTTGTTTATTTGTCACTCCAAGCTGTTGTTCAATGCAAAACTGGCATGTTGAACAAATGATTAAAAAAAACAGACATCCACTAACTAAATGCTATCATGCAGAAAAAGACAGACATGCCAACCAAAATTAGGACCGATACTATGGTAAATTATAAACCTTCAAACAACAGGCAGGGAGAAGTCAAGGGTTCTGCATACTTATCTTCTATGATAACTATTAACGAGGACACGTGAAACAACAGAACATCAGCATTTAAATGTGAAGCACTCTTAAGAATACTCACCTACGACAATGTGTGTGCCTTGTAACCATGGCCAAAGCACGCGGTGAAAAGGAGGTGGGCAGTTTTCTTCATTCAATGCTTTTCTTATGGATGAGTGCCAAAACATTGGTTTGTAATGATTTTCGGAACACTAAAGAAATTCGTCAGGTTTAATCACCTAAGCATTCACTGAACACAGGCAAAATTAATGAAGGAAGACAAGCGTTTCTTTTACTCGCGAGGAGAACGAACGGAGGTGTGCTCAGTTACATCTCCAACTTCGCTCTGAAGCACACTCCGCCGAGCCCTCTATTTTATTGGGGAAGTCCCTAACTATACAATGTATTTGCACTAAAGAATGAAGGGGGGGAGAACCAGCAGGAACATGTAAACATTTCAGACACGAGAGGAAAAACTGACATCAATGGCAGTCGTTTACTGATTGAAAAGGCAGATATGCCTTTTAGTGCTCTAGCACTAAAGTCTGAGTCCTTTTGTTTCAGAGGTGTGTCTCGGGCACACCTCCTTTGATGTTGCAGCTATTGCTCCAGTCTTCAGGCATCCGCTTCTCCTGAAGTCTTCTCATCCATATGGTCAAGCGTCGGTCACACTGTGGAACAATTTTTATGCAATACTAATAGAGTAAAATATGGGATAACTTATATATTCAAACTAACAAAATCCTTTCCACCTTTTCTCCCCCAGACTATTACAGTCATTAACTACACAATGCATGACCAATGACAAATGACAACATGTTAGCGGGACTTGACGACCCGTATGCCCGCCAGCAATAAGTTGTGGAATTACTCGAGCCATGTAACCGGCAGACACTTAAATATTTGTATCATCGTTTGCTAATCTCGTTGCACACTTGAGTACAATGACAATAAAGGGATTTCTATTCTATTCTATTCTCAAGCGCTCATCATAACGGGAACATGACATTAAACATTAACAACTCTCGGTCAAGGTCCAGCCACCGGTTTCAAACTCAATCAGGAAAAACTCAATTGATGGTCTGAACTTTATAACTCCAAATGTCAAAACAATCCGGGGTTTCTATCAATCTTTGAAAGTTGACGTGGGCCTAATCAAGAAGAATGATGTGGGTGAAGTATCTAGGCTATTTTACTTAAAGTATCTGTCCGGAAAGTATTTGTCCGGCCAAGATGGCCCACTTTTCTCTAACAAGCTCATTTTCTAAATGTTTTGATCAGGAAACTGAAATTAGTTATCATTTTCTTTTTTATCCATTCATCTTGGAGAAATTGGAAACTAAGGTGATGACTTGAAAAACCGCCTACTTTCTATGAGAAATATGGCCACGTTCCCATCCGCTTTCTCCATGTTTCACTCCGAGGCACTTCAGGAATCGATTACAAACTCTCCATTGGAAATCATTGTCAGTCTCATTGAAATCATTGCTCATAACGTTCAAAAACCATGATCAATTGGCACCAAAATTCATGCGGACATCCCAACCTATGACCACTTCATTCAAAAGGATTAACCTCTCTGTGGTTGATTTATGAGAATGAGCAACTGTGGAAGTCAGCAGAGGTACATACCATTTTTGGACGGGATAAGAAATGAAAGTACAAAGATTTCCAATGGAAAGTTTGTAATCGGTCCCTTTACTGACTGCAGAAACATGGGGAGAGTAGAGGGGAGCGTGGCCATATTCCTTAATAAAAGTAGGCATTTTTGAAGATGTCACTTATTTCTTAATTTCTCCTAAATGAAGCGATAAGAAAATAACTAATTTCAGTTTCCTGATTAAATAAATTAGAAAGTGAGCTTGTTCGTGAAAAATGGGCCATCTTGTGTCTTGTCATCCTTTAATCTTGATCTCATATGGACTTTGACCTTTGTGACTAGAACTTGTCTTTGAGTCAATAAAGGTGGTCTTGACGACAGGCCTGTTAGCAAATACATCCGATTGGCACACGCTCAGGGCAAATTAAGTCAAACAAAACATGACTTTTATGCTGTTTCTGGTGTCCTAAAAAATTATTGGAATTATCACCACAGAGATGACGAGCTAGGCTGCGGTCCTGCAGACTGTCCAATAATAAAAATAGCGAATAATTGTGCTGTATTGCTTGGAAATTATCAACTATTAACCATTGTCTCTAACAACCTCCCACGCTGGCAGTGGCAATCTATTAGAGCAGGAGTCACCAACCTTGTGCGCCTTCTACGCTGACATCTCTCTTTGCATGGCTGCATGTGTATGATCGTTTTTTTTGTTGTTGTTGTTTTTGTTTTTTTCAGGCAAATGCCAAGTCTGAATCTCACATGGACATTGAAGGCGTCTTGTTTGAATAATCAAAGTACAATAATAAGACATACTGGACCAAGGCAACAAAACACACCTGTCAGTCACATGTACCAATATTTTTGCTTAAAAGAAAAACGGAAAGGTTCAAACAAAATGTGGCCTTTTATTTGTTTAGGACATAGGTGTCAAACTTCAGTCCTGGAGAGCCCCTGCATGCTTTAAATCCCTCCTGGCTACAACACACCTGATTGAAATGATCAGTTCATCAGCAAGCTCTGAAGAGGCCTGATAAGTGTCCTGCTCATTTAAATCAGGTGTGTTGCAGCCGGGAGTGATGGAAAACATGCAGGAAAGTGGCCCTCCAGGACCGGAGTACATACTGTATACTCATATTGTATCTCATCCAATAATGTAGCAATAGTTAGCAAACCATTTTGATTAGGGACTGCATTTATAGCATCACATATAATTTCTCCTGCAGGAGAATGTGCATACCTTGCAGTTGTGCGCCTGGGGTTTCTGCTGACTTAAACTGAACTATATTCTCCGGGTCAAGCTCATATAACATGAGGCCCACCTCCCCTGGTTTATTCCCTGCAGATATGGCAAAATATATCCTGGCATATTGAGACTAAAAGGAGATATTTTCTCTGACTGTGCTGCTATCCTAATTCTCAATGCCTAGGTTAGCACACCCACTCACTTAACTGTCAAGCACAATGTCTGGGCTGTATGGCTGAAACGGGTCTTTGAGTAATTTGAGTACCTTGGTTCAAAAAAATGCTCCAGGCATTTTTTTCTGCCTTGCGTACCCATGCATATTTACATGTACACTGCCAGGAAGAAGTCAACTGCAGCAGCAAGTGTTCATTCTGTTCATGCAAACGTGGAAAGAACGCCAACTTCAAAAAGCACAAGGGCTGACTCTACTCATTTTCCAGACTGTTTGGTGGGGTGGTCATTTCTTATTGCCGTCACAAAATGTCGCTAGTTTGCCTCGCTGGAAGCTCCTTGTGTATAGACTGAGATCCATAGATCTGGACATGAGCTATTCGCTTGAGCAACATGCCTGACCACCTTAGAGCATTTCACAGTGCATGTTGGCACCCTCTGCTGGTAAAGTCTGGGACTACAATGCAACCCAGAATTGACGGTGATAAATAAATTGTGTGAACATAGGGCTGTGACGATAATTAGACATTGATATGTATTGGGTGGTTGGGTGATTGATATCAATAGAAAATGGTGTCAATAAATTTCGATCCCCCCCAAAAAAAAGAAAACAACGGGGCGGATTCGACCTATCACTGCCCAACTCGTCACAAACTCCCTTTCATTGAGGAAATAGAACCTGAGGCTTATGCATGCGCCGCTGAGCCAATGTGACTCAAAACAAACAAAAATAAAAAACGGGTGGCAAAAGGTGGACTTACCGATCCACTTGAGTAAACGTCCCTCAGTTCCATCACACGGGAGCTACGGAGGAGAAAGGCAGGCTTGCTTGCTTAATAGTTAAGCCGATAACAAGCACCCTCCCTGGACACGCATGGGATGAAACGGACCGTAGCTCCAGCTCACGAGAGCTCCGGAGAAGCGAGTCGGGCGTACGTAGCAGTTAAGCCGCTAACAAGCATAATCCGCGGACACGCACTGGACGAAACGGCCCGTAGTTCCGTCACAAGGGAGGCCGGTGTGCGTTTGACTTTTTTTCTAGGTCATTTTGAAGGTAAAATCTTACATTTTAAAATAAAACAATTCGGATTTCAGCCCTTTTCCCTTTTTTATTTTAAGTAATAAAAAAAAAATAATAATAATTTTATATATATCGATATCGAACAATATGACATACATGCGTCACGATCTAGTTTTCAGCCATATCGCCCAAGCCAATGTGAACACTACTGTTGGTGATGGTTTGAGACAGTCAGTTAGAACAAACCGATATGTACTAGTGTTGTGTCGTCTGCGAACGATTCGTTCAAAAATAATGAATCTTTTTTTTTTAATGAACGTGAGTGAACGACCCCAAGATACTTAAACTCCTCAACTTGGGGCAGGATCTCCTCCCCGACTTGGAGAGGGCACTCCACCCTTTTCCGACTGAGAAGCATGGTCTCAGATTTGGAGGTGCTGATCTTCATCCCAACCGCTTCACACTCGGCTACGAACCGCTCCAGTGAGAGTTGGAGATTACGGCTTGAAGGAACTCTAAAGTACCACATCATCTGAAAAAAGCAGAGATGCAATACTGAGGTCACCAAACTGGATCCCCTCACCACCTCGACTGCGCCTAGAAATTCTGTCCATAAAAGTTATGAACAGAATTGGTGACAAAGGTCAGCCTTGCCGGAGTCCAATCCTCGAATCCGAAAATACTGCCGGCAATGCGGACCAAACTCTGACATCGGTGGTACAGGGACCGAACTGCCCGTATCAGGGGGCTCGGTACCCCGTACTCCCGAAGCACACTCCACAGAACTCCCCGAGGGACACGGTCGAACGCCTTCTCTAAGTCCACAAAGCACATGTAGACTGGTTGGGCGAACTCCCATGCACCCTCAAGGACCCTGTAGAGAGTGTAGAGCTGGTACACTGTTCCACGACCAGGATGAAAACCGCACTGCTCCTCCTGGATCTGAGATTCAACCTCCTGACGGACCCTCCTCTCGAGTACTCCTGAGTAGACCTTATCAGGGAGGCTGAGGAGTGGGATTCCTCTATAATTGGAACACACCCTCCGGTCCCCCTTCTTAAAAAGGAGGACCACCACCCGGTCTGCCAATCCAGAGTCACTGTCCCCGATGTCCACGCAGTGTTATAGAGGCGTGTCAACCATGACAGCCCCACAACATACAGAGCCCTAAGGAACTCCGGGCGGATCTCATCCACCCCCGGGGCCTTGCCACCGAGGAGCATGTTAACCACCTCGGTTACTCCAGCCCCTGAGATAGCTGAGTCACCACGGAGTCTTCAGGCTCTGCTTCCTCAATGGAAGGCGTGTCGGTAGAATTGAGGAGGTCTTCGAAGTATTCTCCCCACCGACTCACAACGTCCCAAGTCGAGGTCAGCAGCACCCCATCTCCACTATAAATAATGTTAATGGTGCACTGCTTCCCTCTCCTGAGACGTCGTATGGTGGACCAGAATTTCTTCAAAGCCGTCTGGAAGTCGTTTTCCATGGCCTCACCGAACTCCTCCCACGCCCGAGTACTTGCTTCGGCAACCACCGAAGCCTTATTCCGCTTGGCCAGTCGGTACCTGTCAGCTGCCTCCGGAGTCCCACAGGCCAAAAAGGCCCGATAGGACTCTTTCTTCAGCCTGACAGCATCCCTTACCGCCGGTGTCCACCAGCGGGTTCGGGGGTTGCCGCCGCGACAGGCACCGGCCACCTTACGTCCACAGCTTCGATCGGCTGCCTCAACAATGGAGGCACGAAACATGGTCCACTCAGACTCGATGTCCCCCGCCTCCCCCGATACGTGAGCAAAGTTCTGCCGGAGGTGGGAGTTGAAACTCTTACTGACAGGGGATTCTACCAAGCGTTCCCAGCAGACCCTCACAATACGTTTGGGTCTGCCAGGTCAGACCGGCATCTTCCCCCACCATTGGAGCCAACTCAGCACCAGGTGGTGATCAGTTGACAGCTCGGCCCCTCTCTTCACCTGAGTGTCCAAAACATGCGGCCGCAAATCCGATGACACGACTACAAAGTCGATCATCGAACTGCGGCCTAGGGTGTCCTGGTGCCAAGTGCACATATGGACCCCCTTATGTTTGAACATGGTGTTTGTTATGGACAGTCCATGATGAGGACAGAAGTCCAGAAACGGAACACCGCTCGGGTTCCCAATTGGGGGGAGCCATTCCTCCCAATCACGCCCTTCCAGGTCTCACTGTCATTACCCACGTGAGCATTGAAGTCCCCCAGTAGAAACGAGGGAGTCTCCAGGGGGAGCACTCTCCAGCACACCCTCCAAAGACTCCAAAAAGTGTGGGTACTCCTAACTTCTGTTTGGTGTATAAGCACACTCAGTACCCGTCCCCCCACCTTGAAGCGGAGGGAGGCTAAACCCCAATGTACAGGCGCCAAGCCGGGGGGCAATAAGTATGCCCAGACCTGCTCGGTGTCTCTCACCTTGGGCAACTCCAGAGTGGAAGAGTGTCCAACCCCTCTCACGAGGACTGGTACCAGAGCCCAAGCTGTGTGTGGAGGTGAGCCCGACTATATCTAGTCGGAATTCCATGTCCCAAGAGCTTGTTTCTGTAGCTGGGGATCAGAGCGCCAAGGTCCCTGCCTCTTGCCACTGCCCGACTCACATAGCACCCAACCCCTTTGGCCCCTCCCACAAGTGGTGAGCCCATGGGAAGGGGGACCCACGTTGCCTTTTCGGGCTGTGCCTGGCCGAGCCTCATGGGTGCAGGCCCGGCCACCAGGCGCTCGCTGACGAGCCCCACCTCCAGGCCTGGCTCCAGAGGGGGGCCCCAGTGACCCACGTCCGTTTCCCAGGGAAAACGTGGTACAAAAATGTTGTGCTTCATAAGGGGGTGTGGTGAGCCGTGATTTGTCTGGACCCTCACCTATGGTCACGAGCTGTGGGTCGTGACCGAAAGAACTAGATGTCGGATACAAGCGGCCGAAATGAGTTTCCTCCGCAGGGTGTCTGGGCTCTCCCTTAGAGATAGGGTGAGAAGCTCGGCCATCCGGGAGGGACTCAGTATCGAGCCGCTGCTCCTCCACGTTGAGAGGAGCCAGATGAGGTGGCTCGGGCATCTGATTAGGATGCCTCCTGGACGCCTACCTGGTGAGGTGTTCCGGGCATGTCTCACGGGCAGGACACGCTGAAGAGACTACGTCTCCCCGCTGTCCTGGGAATGCCTGGGCATCCCTCCGGCAGGGCTGGAAGATGTGGCTGGGGATCGGGAAGTCTGGGCTTCCCTGCTGAAGCTGCTCGATCCGCGACCTGACCCCGGATAAGCGGCGGAAAATGGATGGATGGATGGTGAGTGAACAAATCACTTCCTGAAGTGATTCGTTGTTTTTTTTTTTTTTTGTCAATCTTCGCAAACACCCAACCAGCAGCCAATGTCAGATGTAAACGTGATTTACTGAACATACTGCCACGCTATTGGCGTTCACAAAGCAATCCGTGACGTCATTTCCCGTTCGCCAATGGCATCCGTTTCTGCAAGCTAACGGCTCATGCTAAATCCATCCAAGTACCTGGAGCAAGCGGCAAGCGCATGAAAACAAATAAGAGTGAATAACAAGCTTACAGTCCCTCGCAGATCGTGATGAGGCGCTCCGGTCTGCAGCAGCCGCCGAGATGACGTTGTTATAGGGGACATCTTCATTTGAAAACATTTATTCCAATACATTTTAAATAGCACATATGTCGACTTAAATATTATCCTCTCCGTCTGCATCAACTATTAAGTGGTGCAATCATCAAAATGCTTTTTACCGTTAAATTGCACTTTTATTTCAAAACTTGTTTGGTGCTTGTGTGATTTTTAAATTCTCGTTTTTAATTCAGCGCAACAGAAAGTTTAACAACCAGACATGCAGTCATCCGCTTCATTTGACAGCCTGCACTTATGTCCTCCAAAAATAAAAAATGTTTATATATGTTGGAATAGTGTCTTCAATATTGCTGTTAGTATTTAATCACCATTAATATAATCATGGTTATAATGATGCTGGTTTTAAATTTTACATCAAAACTTATTTTGTAGCGTTATATTCATTTTTTTTTCTGGTATTGTTTGGTTTGTTGGGAAGTCCAGTGCATTATCACAGAACAAGAATACGACTATTTGCCTGATGTGATTATAGTACATCAATGCCAACGCATAGATAGGGGGCAAGATCCCACCGAGCGACGCATTTGATGTGGAGAAGGTGGTGATATTGACTTGAGCTGTGTGCGCCTGGATGATGAAGTTTGTTTGTGTTCAATAAACCTAATTAAACAACCAGACATAGTCATATGGGCTTTAAACGAGCGTATAAAAAGTTGTCATCTAAGTATCTTTCCTTGGGTATTTTGAACTCAGCCGTCACTCACTCGTGAATCTTCGTGAACGACCAAACAGCACCCGCAGCCAGCGTCAGGCGGGGGCGGGTCTTGGCTGAACGTACTGCCCTTCACTAACTCAGTCAGAGAATGCGACCTGTCGTCCATTCCCGTTCACGAAGGATTCGGTGAGTGAACGATTCGTGTCATCACTTCCCATTCACGAACGATTCGCTGAGTGAACCATTCATCTCGTCTCTTCCTGTTCACAAAAGGATTCAGTGGTGTCTGGGGTGGGGGGTGGGTGGGGGCTGGTGAATGATTCGGTGAACGATTCTTTTGAACGATTCTTTTTGATGAACTGATTCTAATGATTCAGTTCACTTAAAAGAACTGTTATGCTCATCACTAGTATGTACGTACCGGAAAAAGCTGGACAAAAGGGCAGTTGTCCACGGTGTCGTAGTCACGTCTTATCATTCATGTTATTGCAAGCAAGAGACATAACAAGTTTAGACAACAGACTGCAAAAAAATAAATAAATAAATAAAAAATACATGCGCTGCCCAAAGCACACCACTCACAACATCTCTCTAACCAACCATCTGATTGGCTGAGGCTGAAAGACTCCCAGCATGCTTTGCAGTACTTGATACATGTTTTGTTATTTTTATATCTTTTTGGGATATGAATGGCATGAGAAATGCATATTTTGTGTTAATTGTATTTCTTTGTTCCTTGTTTTGGTTGTTTCATTGTTTGCTTTCATGCCATATATATATATATATATATATATATATATATATATATATATATATATATATATATATATATATATATATATATATATATATATATATATATATAAATGCATTTTTATAGGAGGTAGATCATTTTGCTTTGGTCATTTTATAAGTAGCTCGCATGCTGAAAAAGTGTGAGCACCCCTGTTCTACACCATTTGACTTAATTCGAAATTCTATTTTCTTTCTCGCCTTTTTTCGGCGCATAACTACTTCCACAGTTTTCATCCGATTTTCTCCCTTCCAACTTCGTTCTATTCCAAAAATTCACGCGAAGCATGCTTGTATTTTTCATGTCTTCACCTATTTCCCATAATTCACCATTTCACTTTATTCACCCCCAAAAACCCCATTCATTTCCAATGGGAGATTCAACATTTCACAATTAAATGCTTCAAAATTAAAATTTGACACATTCAGGTCATTCATTTCACATTCCTGTTTTCCCATTCACACTTTTACCTCATTCACGTTTCATAAATTCATCCATTCATCCATTCCCAATTGCTCTTATTCGACATGACACTGTTTCCACATATTTCATCCAATTTTCACTGTTTCAACTTCATTCTTTTCCAAATATTCATGCCATGTTTGCTTCCATTTTTCATGTCTTCACTTATTTCCCATAACTCACCATTCCACTTTATTCACCCCCCAAAACTCCATTCATTTCCAATGGGAGATTCAACATTTCTCTATTAAATGCTACACATATGTTATTCTACTTTTTTCTTCCTCGCCTTTTTTCGCACGTAACTACTTCCACAGTTTTCATCACATTTTTACCCTCAAAAACCCCATTCATTTCCAATGGGAAATTCAACACTTCACTATTAAATGCTTTAAAATTCAAATTTAACCCATTCAGGTCATTCATTTCACATTCCAGTATCCCCTTTCACCCAATCACCTCATTCACGTTTCATAAATTCATCCATTCATCCATTCCCAATTGCACTTCTTCGGCGTGCAACTACTTCCACATATTTCATCCGATTTTCACCATTCCAACTTCAATCTATTCCAAATATTCACTTCAATTTTTCATGTCTTCACCTATTTCACTTTATTCACCCCTAAAAATTCCATTCATTTCCAATGGTAGATTCCACATTTCACTTTTAAATGCTTCATATTTGATATTTAACACATTGAAGTCATTCATTACACATTGCCGTATCCCCTCTCACACTTTCACCTCATTCATTTTCATCCGATTGTCACCGTTCCAACTTCAATCAATTCCAAAAATTCACGCCATGCAAGGCTTCCATTTAGCCCCCCCCTCCCCCCTTCAATTACCCCCCCTTCCCTCTTCATTCACCTACATACGAAACATTAGCTCATTCAACTCACCCTTGGTGGGGTTTATCTCGGATTTACTTTAGCAGCCCCCCAGTGCCACCCCCAAACCCCGCCCCAGTGTGGTATCCAATAAGAGAAAGCTAAAGTTAGTTGCAGATGATACATAGCAAATAGGAGAGTAGTGGGATGTCTTTGGTTTGTTTTGTTGAAATGTATAAATGATCCTGGGCAACTCGAGGGGGGCGTCGTCTTCTGTTGGGTACAGAGGCGCGCAGAGCTTGTAATCGAGCCCCAGGCCTTGTACTAGATCTCCTTTTAGGATTAAATCCGCTCCCGTGTGAAATCGCCGGCTTCCTGGTCATTTCTCTCTCAAAACGAGCGCGCATAATTGTTGGATGAATGTAAGTCATGTTCGGTTAATGGAGTCAGATAATAGTTAAAATTCCAACAATAGTTTGTTAGAAATTCAAAACATTCATTTCAGTCATTTCACATTACTTTATCCTCTCTCACATTCTTCACTTCATTTACTGTATTCATGTTTCAAAGATATTTCGGTTCATTCCAGGCCTTCCCAGTTCTATTAGTGTGTAAAGGTTGATTTCCTACTTGCATTTGTACATGCTTGTGTGGTTCGAAGGTTAAGCACTCGTTTCCCACCTGGCAGGTTGTCGGTTCAAGTCCCAATTGTGGAACTTTTTTTTTTTTTAAATTGACACAATGTGTCCATGCTTTCACATTGTTCACCATTTTACATTCTAATATTATCTCAATCAAATTATTCATATTCATTTCCATTTAGTGTCATTCAACATCATTCACATTCATTCAACATACTTCCACATTCTATCATTCACAATCATTCCACATTCTCATTCAATTCTATTCTCTATGATTCAAAATCATTCAATCTCATTCCACATCCTTCCACCCAGATGGCTTCAACTCCTCAGCCTTCACACGCGATTTCTCCAGAAATTGCATTCTCTAGTTTTTTATAAAATTGACAAAATGCCTCATTAATATCCTTGTGTGACGTTGCGGTCTAGCCGGACTGTGATTGTATTTTATAAATGGTCCTATCCGCTTGTCTTTTCCGCAGTTGCCTTGCCAACAGCTTATGCGGTTTCTCCCCAAATTCAAAATAGGTCTGTTTAGTAAATGTGAAGGCTTTCGAATTTTTTTCCGAGAGTATCCGATTAAGCTGATATTTGAGGGCTGCAATTTTATTAAGTTTTTCCACAGCAGGTTGAGTGCTATTTTCTTTTTATAATTGTTGCATTTGTTACTCTAACTGCACACGTTCTAAGTTAGTTTCTTCTGCGAGCCTTGAAAGGAAATAACACAACCTCTTATGTATGCTTTAAATGTCTCCCATAATAAAATAGGCGAAACATCATCTTTATCGTTTGTCTCAAAGAACAATTTCATCTGAACCTTCAAGTACTCACAAAATTGTGTCCTTATTAGAAGCTGGGGGTCAAACCTTCAAGATCTATATGTGTTTTTAACTTCCATCAGCCTCAGTAAAATTGAAACAGGACACTGGTCAGAGACGATCATGTTGTGATACTTAACTGTATCCACACCAGGCAGAAGTCTACCATCCAACAAAAAATAATCTATTCTAGTATATATATTGTGAACTCTGGAGTGGTATGAGTACTCCCGGCACATTGGATTTAAAATTCTCCATACCTCCACTAGATTTGTATTTTTTATATATGTATTAAAAAAATTAGAGGCATTTGATGGCATCCTTCGTTGAGTTGATGATCTGTCCAAGTAAGCATCTAGGCCACGTTGAAATCACCCCCGATAATCAAATTTGTAGTAGAGATGTAATTGTATAGATTCTTAGAGTTTTTGTAAGCTTTGATACTTGTGATGGCTTTTTTGTCCCTCTGTTTAGTTTGTGACCAAATACATACTTTTACATATAGCAAAACACCAGAATACCACGAGAACAGTGGTTCTCAATTATTTCCTGTCACACCAAGAAGAAAACAATTCGCGCCCCCACCACAATTTATTTTTTACATTTCGTACTAATGTACATCTTTGTATATTAATGTTAGATTGTCAATAGAATATCCCTTAACAAAGCTAAATTGATAAAAAAATATATCATTTTGAGAACGACTATTGTGAGGATCTCGAAACTCAGTACTGTTGTGCAAATATTGATGAGAAGATAAATATTTACTATTGGTTTTAGTTTTGTTTTTTTTAACTTTATTAACATGAACAAACCAAACAGTTATTAATACGTTCATAATATAGAAAAGACAAAAAGAGCCAGAGGGTTTTAAACAAAAATTCTATATAAATAACATAAAGCAACAGTTTTAATAAGTTTACTCTACATTTTTTCAACCTCTTCGTTGTGATGACGTCAGCCATTTCCGAGTTCCAGCTGAGAGCGTCTGCTAAATTGCTCACGAAGCCGTCGTCTTATTTTATGTTTCGATATGTAATGTGCAATACAACATTTCTGTTCATAGCTGCTGGCTCTCCGCCCAAACGCGGTTCGAGTCAGATTTCTTTTAAAAGTCGAGCGTCCTTCGAAGCAATTCATTTTAGCAATTAGCGCGCTTAGCGCCTCCTTGCTCGGCTCCTTGTTTAGAACATGTAAATGATGGCAACGAGGCTCTTGTCTAGCAACACGTTTTAATGGCGATACCACTGCAACAACTGCCCGCACTTGCATGAACAATCTCGCGAGACCCCTGCGAGACAATTGTGACACTCAGTTACCGTAAAGGTGCAACAGTCGCAAATACAAATTTAGCACCATTACATGACATCTCCCCTCTTTTGTGTTATTTTCAATAACATAAAATATTTTCAATAACATCAAACAAGCACACATTTTCCCCAACTGGGCTGCAAAATGCAAAAAAGTAAAGATGCCCCTCAGAAAACAAGTTAACCTGAAATATGCATCAATCAAACAAATCCCAACAGCATGAGCAATTTTTTTCATTTTTCCATTTTTATCTTCTATCCCTTTTTTCTTTTTTTTTTCTTTTCACCCCCCCAAAGACCATGAGTCTCAGTCTCACAGGTCAAGCCTGTCGACTGGTTTGCACACTCGTCCAGAACGGGTCACCACCCGAGTAGGTGGGGAAGTCGAGGATGTCGACTCGCTCCGGCATACAGGAACGTTGTCGTTTATGTCGGTGTTGACAGGGTGGACGTCCGTCGGCTTGTAGTCTTCGGATGCTGCTGGGACTGGCTGGGGAACTGGCCCAGGTTTGAGGTGACGGCGGTTCCGCCTCAGTTCTGCTCCTTGTGGCGTCCGGATGATGAAGGACCTAGGTGTTGTACTCTCGCATGAAACCACAGCCGGCAAACACCATGACTTCTCGTGATCCAATTTGGAAAGCACCTGGTCACCTGGACGTAAAGAAGGCAAAGTTCTGGCTCCATGGCGACGGTTGAAGTAGTGAGCCTGTTTAGCCTTTTCCTTCTTATCTGTCTCCTCCACATCTGTCCTGCTGGGCCACTTAGGTTTGAGGTTCTCCTCCAGTGTTGGAAGTGTTGTTCTAATTTTTCTCCCCATCAACAGCTCAGCTGGGCTGTAGCCTGTCGTGGAACAAGGAGTAGCTCGATGACACATGAGAGCCATGACAGGGTCCTCCTGCTTCAGGATCCTTTTAGCTGTTTGCACTGCTCTTTCTGCATGTCCATTTCCTTGTGGATGATGAGGGCTGGACGTGTAGTGTTGGAAGTCGAGCTGTTTAGCGAACTCCTTGAATTCAGCACTTGTAAACTGGGGACCATTGTCGCTCACAATCTCACTTGGAATGCCGAATCTAGCGAAAACGGTTTTCAAACTTTTTATTAATTGTGCACTCGTTGTAGATGGCAGGTGTAATATTTCAATAAACCTTGAGTAGTAATCCGAGATTACAAGGTAGTTATGTTGTTTAAATTCACAGATGTCCATGGCTACTCTCTTCCAAGGTCGCTCCGGAAGCGGTGTGGATAGGAGTGGCTCCTTTTGTTGAGTTCTTCTCATTTCGTAGCACACTTGACATGATGCCACGAGCTTGCATATTTCTGATGAAAGTCCGGGCCACCACACGGATGAACCCGCTCTCTGTCTACATTTGATGAGGCCTTGATGTCCCTCATGAACTTTCTGAAGTACTTCCCCTCTCATTGATCGTGGCACAACAATCCTACATCCTCTCAGAATTAGGCCATCGTGCACTGACAGTTCTGATTTAACTTGAACATATGCTCTAGCAACTACTGGCACTTTACTGATGTGCTCAGGCCATCCTCTCTCTATTAGTCCTGCAACACATTGAAGTTCGGGGTCAGCGGCTGTCGCTACCCTAATTTCCTCCAACTTGCCTGTAGATGCCGGGATCCCTTCCACCACACTAGCCACATAACAGGCCACATCGCTATGCGTTTCGTTTACAGTGTTTGCGTTAGGTAGCGGGCTGCGTGACAGCGCGTCCGCAACAATCAGGGTTTTCCCAGGAGCATATTCTGCGATAGGGTTGAATCTCATTAGTCTCATGAGAAGACGCTGGCAACGTAAGGGTACATTGTCCAAACTTCGATTGTTGATGAGAGGTACAAGCGGCTTGTGATCAGTTACCAACTTGAACTGTTCCAGTCCGTTAAGGTATCTGTCGAACTTCTCGCACGCCCAGACACCAGCCAATGCTTCCTTTTCAATCTGTGCGTAGCGAGATTCTGCATCGCTTAGCCTTCGGGAGCAATAAGCTACAGGTTTCCAGTGATCTCCATGGAGTTGCAGTAACACACCACCCAGTCCATAACTGCTCGCATCAGCCGACACAGCAGTTGGCATCCCCACATTGTAGTAGGCAAGCACCGGTGCAGTTGTTAGCAATTCCTTAATGTTCTCAAAAGCTGCTTGTTGAGCGTGACTCCAAGTCCAGACGGCATCATTCCTCAGGAGCTCATGCATTGGCTGACCCACCGTTGAGAGGTTTGGAATATACCTTCCTAGGTAATTGACCATTCCCAATATCCTCTTCAGCTCTTTCAAATCACCTGGTGGCGACAACTGCCGTATAGCTTCCACCTTCTCTGGGTCTGGCCGGATGCCAGACCTGTCGATGAGGTGTCCAAGGAATCGCAGCTGGTTCTGTTTAATTGAACACTTATCTTTGTTGAGCTTCAGGCCAGCAGTCTGGATGCGTTGCATCACCTTCTCCAAGTTGTCGTCGTGCTCCTTCTCAGTAGCCCCGTACACCAGGATGTCATCCATGAAGACCTCAACCCCTTCAAGGCCCTGTAGAGTCTCCATCATCTTCCTCTGGAAGATCTCTGGTGCACTTGTAATTCCAAACGGGAGTCGTTTAAAGTTGAAGCGGCCAAAGGGAGTGATGAATGTAGTGAGCCTACAGCAGTCTGGATGGAGAGGTATCTGGAAGAACCCGCTGGCTGCATCCAAGGAAGAAAAGACTGTAGCTCCGCTTAGTTTCGCTATGATGTCATCAGCTGTGGGCAAAATGTACCGTTCTCGTTTAACAGCCTCATTCAGCCTTTTGAGGTCGACACAGATGCGGGCTTTTCCTGTGCTTTTCTTCAGGACTGGCACCATGGGTGCACACCAGTCAGTGGGCTGTGTAACCCTCTCTATTATGCTATTTTGTTCCATCCTCTGTAACTCTTCTTTCACCTTTTGCAGCATGGGCAGAGGAACACGTCGCGCTGTGTGTACGGCATATGGTTGAGCATTGTCTTTTAATTGTATTCGCACCGGTTCAGTCTTTAAAGTCCCATGTTCACCGTATGCTTGTATGTGACCTCTGTTGGTCACCAACTCATCTATTCGCCTCACCAGGTTCATTTTCACAGACATTGGCCGGCTGAGGAGGTTATTCACCGTGCGACCACGAATAACATAAACTGCAAGAGGGTAGGTTTTGCCTTTATAGGTAACTGTGCTTTGGATCAGACCTAAGCACTGCAATTCACCACCTGGACTATCAAGTGGAATGTCAGCAGGCTGCAGTTGTGTTTTGGGGGTGAGCGAGCGGTAGGTCTGTTCGCAGATGACGTTCACGTCTGCCCCTGTGTCAATTTTAAATTCTGCTGGGGTAGATCCCAGCAACAACTTCACGGCCCATTGCTGTGAAGTCCCATTTGCTTTTCTCACTGACCCAAGGAAATACGGTTGCTGTTGCTCCGGTTGCTCTGTGACTTCACTCACCGCCGCTTTTTTTATTCCTACACACTCTGCTCCAATGTCCCACTTTGTTGCACGAGTTACATGTGGATTTCTTAGCAGGACATATTTCATCCTTATTATGCTTGGCTTTCCCACATTTTCCACATTGTCCATAACAGCTCTCCCTCTGCTTGAAGCGTTGCTTGGTGCACCTTTTAAACTTGTTGGTCACTTCATGTATCATCCCAGCTGCTTCTCCTTGCATGCTAATTTGGGACGTTACCTCCTCACACTGCCTGACCGTCTCAATCGTCCGCGCCAGTGTTAGGTCGTTCATCAGCTGCAGTTTACGTGAAACCTCCTTGTCCAATATTCCCACGACGATCCTGTCGCGAATGTTCTCCTCTCGGGTCGCGCCGAAGTCACAATGTTCCGAGAGCTCGTACAACGCACGAATGAAAGTCTCCGCCTTCTCGCCCGGCCGTTGTGCGCGCTGGTGGAAGCATGCGCGTTCATGTATCACATTCCGTCGTGGCACGAAATAGTCATCGAACTTGCCGAGTACTCGGTCAAAGTCATTTCTGTGTCCATCTTCGTCGAATGTAAACGACTTGTAGATGTTCTCGGACTCGCTACCCATGGCGTATATCAGGCTGCTCACCTGCACCGCGCCCTCTTCTCTGTCGAGTTTCGTGGCGGTCCTAAATCTCACAAATCGCTGCTTCCAGTCCGGCCACTCTCCTGGCTTATCAAAGGGGAAACCCGTCGGGGGATTAAACTTGGCCATTGTTTCGAGTTTACTTCTGACACCATGTAAATGATGGCAACGAGGCTCTTGTCTAGCAACACGTTTTAATGGCGATACCACTGCAACAACTGCCCGCACTTGCATGAACAATCTCGCGAGACCCCTGCGAGACAATTGTGACACTCAGTTACCGTAAAGGTGCAACAGTCGCAAATACAAATTTAGCACCATTACATGACAGAACACTACTTGTTTGCGGAGTCGTTTATTTGCCATCACGTAGCTTGTTGCTTCTGCTGTGCGCGGACTTATATATAGTTCAAATAAAGTCCGTTCTGCTGCAGCGCAAGATAGCTTAGCGCGGGGCATTTAAGGAGTGGCGAAAAATATCACTTCCGGGTCGACGAGCGACAGGGCGACGCTTTTTTTTAATCAGTACTGCGTGACAGGGCGACCCTTTTTTTTAATCAGTACTGCATGACAGAGCGACACTTTTTTTAAAAACCAGTACTGCGTGAACTTGGGGCACAAACAGCTTTGACGAGCTCAAACTCACGTTGTCTAATATCACCTTTTTCGGTCCCAAAACCATGCAAAAAAACATGTTCCCCAGGGTCCCACGTACCCCCCCAGGATCGCACCGCGCCCCCCAAGGCGGCGCGCCCCACTATTTGAGAATCACTGCACTAGAGAGTTTAGGGCCAGAGTTATTAAAATTAAGTTGGTGATACTGTAAGGACAATGCAAGCAAATAAAGATAAAGATAAAGATGTCCTTTATTAGTCCCACAATGGGGAAATTTGAGGTGTTACAGCAGCAAAGATATAGATCACACAGAGTCGGCGGCGTAATGTAGCCGTTAATGTATAACATTAGCAGCAGACATTCATAAAAAGCATGCAAATATACACAGTATAAACGTATCTAAGTGTAAGGAAACACTCCTAATGCCTGTCCATTATACAGAGGGGGAAACGCTGTAATGATAAAAACTACTGAATGATTGAAAATACTGCAATGATAAAATATACTGCAATGGTAAAAGTACTGTAATAGTAAAAGTACTGCAACGATAGAAAAATACTGCAATGATGAAAGTACTGCAATGGTAAAAGTACTGCAATGGTAAAAGTACTGTAATCGTAAAAGTACCGCAATGATAGGAAATACTGCAATGATAAAAGTACTGTAATAGTGAACGTCCTGCAATGGTAGAAATACTGCAGTGATAGAAGTACTGTTATAAGAATACTGTAATGGTAAACAAAATACTTCATTGGTCAATATTTAAGTACACCATTGGCTGAAAGTACAGTAGTAGTATATATTGCATCCTAGGACTGCACAATTGCACTAATGCCCTCCCGTTTGTAGGCCTGACCCAATGTTCTTGTTAAAAAGTCTGACAGCAGTTGGCAGGAAGGAGCGGCGAAATCTCTCTTTGGTACAGCGAGGGTGTAACAGTCTATCACTGAAGGAGCTGTGGAGTGTTCTCAGAATGTCATTGAGTGGGTGGGCTGGGTTGTCCAGCATTGATGACAGTTTTGCCGTCATCCTCCTGCCCCCCACTGAGTCCACAGAGTCCAGGGTGCAGCCCAGGACAGAGCTGGACCTCCTCACTAGTTTGTCCAGTCTCTTTTTGTCCCGGCCCGAGATGCCTCCTGCCCAGGAGACCACTCCATAGAAGATGACTGATGAAACCACCAAGTCATAGAAGTTCCTGAGGAGTGTTCCCCGAACGCCAAAGGACCTCAGCCTCCTGAGTAGGAAGAGTCTGCTCTGACCCTTCCTATAGAGAGCGTCTGTGTTGTCGCTCCAATCCAGTTTATTGTTCAGATGAACACCCAGGTACTTGTAAGTTGAGACCCTCTCAACGTCTGTTCCCTGGATATTCACTGGTGCAGGTGGAGAGTGCCGACGCTTGCGGAAATCCACCACCAGCTCTTTGGATTTCACAGCGTTGATTTGGAGGCGGTTCTGCTGACACCAGTCCACGAACCCCTGCGTAACCCCTCTGTACTCCCGATCGTCACCGTCAGTGATGAGGCCGACAATCGCAGAGTCATCAGAGAACTTCTGCAGGTGACAGGTTGTGGAATTGTATTTGTAGTCCGAGGTGTAGAGGGTGAACAGGAAGGGAGCCAGAACAGTTCCCTGCGGCGCTCCCGTGCTGCAGAGGAGCACGTCAGACACACAGTCCTGTGTCCTCACGTACTGTGGCCGGTTTGTGAGGTAGTCGTGGATCCATGTGATGAGGTGGTGGGCCACTCCCGCCTGCTCCAGCTTGTCTCCCAATAAGGCGGGCTGGATGGTGTTGAAAGCACTTGAAAAATCAAAGAACATGATCCTCACCGTGCCCCCCGCCTTCTCCAGGTGGGAGAGTGAAGTGTGGAGCAGGTAGATGATTGCATCATCCACACTGATACCAGGCTGGTATGCGAATTGGAGTGGGTCTATTGAGGAGCTGACCAGGGGGCGCAGATGGACGAGGACCAGTCTCTCCAGGGTCTTCATCAGATAAGACGTCAGCGCCACTGGTCTGAAGTTGTTGAGCTCCTTTGGATGAAACAAATGCAATAATTCATGCGTTCATTTTCTTTTTTATTCAAAACATTAACAGCCAAGAAGTCCATACACTCAGGCTAAACCTGGGTGTGCCAGTGTTGGACCGGTTTTTTTTCAATGGAGAGGATCTCCAACCGGACGTTCGCCTGAGCAGGGACTCTTTCAGAGTGTTGCTCACCCTCCTGGACCAAGTCCGACGACATGGATGGGGTGTCGAGATTGAGGTCCAGTTCTTTCTCTTCTGGCTGGCGAGTTGGGCATCATATCGGGTGGTGGCATGAGCATTTGGGATACCGCGGTCCACCGTCCACTACATTATCCACCGGGTCACTGGGGAAGTGGTGGCTCCACTTCCCCAACACTGCAGGAGACCTTCAGACAGTGACCCAGGTATTTGCAGGGCTGGCGAGGCACCATGCACTTGCAAAAGTTGCTGGAGCAATAGATGGTTGTCATGTCCGAATCAAGCCTCCAAGTTCCCTTGATGGTCATGACTTATAAGAACCGCAAGCTTTTCAGCAGCATAATTATGCAAGCTGTATGTGACCATCAGAGTCGCTTTCTGGACATCTACATGGGCTGGTCTGGATCAGTCCACGACTCTAGGGTCCTCCGGCACACTCCCCTTTACCAAAGATGGCTGTATCCTCCTCCAGGGCACTTCATCTTGGCAGATGGAGGGTACTCGTGCCTCCAGCGACCACTCTCCCTCATCACTCCTTACAAGCGGCCGGGGCAGGGTGTGTGGGCCCGGCGCTTCAGCATTCATCATTCCAAGGCGCACAAACATGGTAAAATATCAGTAGATGGAAAAATAGATTCATATAAAATGTAATGGATGGTTAATAAATCAATCCCATCTTTTGTAGTGACATGGCAGCCATCATTTGCCCCAGCCACCCCTGCAAACCCCCGCGTAATGGATGATGTCGTGGACACTGCAACCGGTATGATGCCCCACTTTGAGTCAGGAGAGGAAGATCAGGACTCTTGATCGTGCCCCATCCATGTCATGGGTCCTGGAAGAACGGTTCCATCCATGCGCCAAATGAGTCACTAGCACACTCAGGTTTATCCTGCAACTGTTATGAACTGGGGAATGCTTTTTATTTATTTCCTGTGAATAGTTATTTCTGTGAATTTACTGTGATTTATGATGTACTTAATTGATCCATTTTGTTTGTCCCGAAGTTTTTCATTAAAGTAACAGTTTGTAAGCAAAACAGACACATGGTGGCCTCTTCATATTATTGTAAAAGTTTTGGTCTTTTACAAACCTGGGCTTTTTCACTTTTGTTTAAAGAAGCTGATCTAAAGATGTGACTGCGACAAATACATGTAAACACATGTGAAATAAATTGTTGAGCGATACAAACTAGTTCATCTGTTTTGAAAGTACCCTGGTTTTTGTTTACTTTTAAATGAATGTTATATAAATTTCAGTCTTGAACACCAAGCATTATTTTTTTTATTTTGATCAATCATTTTTTCCATTAAGTTGAAAAACCTTTCGAACGTCTCCCTCCTCTCAGTTGCCCTTCTCTTCTCTGCCCACCTCTGTCTCTCCAATTTTTGTCTCTGCACGTCTAAATCCAGTTTGTAGTCTTATTTCATGAGTTAGATTCAACAAAGGCAATTTTATTTCTTTGTTTTGCTTCCTACTATTGAAATATATATTACTTAAATATTCTAGTATCCTATTTCATATCCAATTCCCAACAAATCACCACATTAAGGTAGAGAACATAATAATTAATGAACAGTTCTGTTCCATACTTTTAGTGAATAATCACAACACATAAGAGTCAGGGGGGTACCCGAGGTACGACGCGGGTACACAACCCAAGAAAGATTAGGAACCATTGAATTAGCGCATCTTGAGTAAATGGATGGAAATAGATAAGATGATAACCCGTCAAATGTTTTTCCCAAGATTAATAGTTTTTTACACCATGCACTGGCTGCGGAGAACTTGGCCCCCGTAAAGAGGCTGTCGTATATACGATTCCCCCCGCAGCTTGATCAGCCGCGCGGTCATCTCCTTGCTCCCTAAAACACAAGGGAAAGATTAAATAAAATAATGCTAACTTGCAGAATTACGACAATTCAAATGTTTCAGCCGTACCTTCCTCGCTCTGTCTAACATATTAAGTACATTCTCAATTGGCTTCCCATTTGGCTGTTGCGACACAATGTGTCGTCCCGTTAAAATTTGCTAGCCCCCACTTGCGTTGCGTCAAACACATCAATCATGTCGCCCGGCACAGATTTGCACCTATCAATGTGAACTGTAGATTTTACACTGTATGTAACTGCGTTGCAGGATTTGCTCAAGTCTCGTTTTGTCTGACTGCAGCATGAGATTGAGCATGATTAATTAGTTTCTTAGCACTGGGACCTATTGCAAGTACCAGTGGTGCAATGCTTAATAAATTTACCCATTATTCATAAATTATCGTAAAACGTGCTTTTTGTTTTAGCATTCACACTTGTACTGCCTCAGACTGCTCTGAGTGAATCCGTCTGCAAGGGGAAAGGTGGCTCCATCTCATAAAACATTTGTTTGCCTGCCATGGGCTACAAAACCATGAACACGATTAGGAAGAGTACAAGGGCACTGGTCCCTCCTCTCTGCTGTCACCCCTCAGTATTCCCTCTGATTTTGTGTAATCTGATTTGGAAGTATAATCCGACAATGATTTTCTGCAGCGCCTTTTAAAATGTGCACACAAGCCCAAAAAATAAGAGTATTAAATTCCGGCAGTCTTCTGTTACATCTCACGCACACCACTATATTATATTGCTGTTTAATGACAAAAGTGTCCCATATTTGACATAACAGAGAGATTATGTACATAACATAATGTTGAGGATGATCATGAAAAACCCCACAAGGGAACACAGGAACACATTAATAATCTGCAATATAATATCTGCAATAAAAATAAAAACTCCGGTGATTTCTTGTTGAAAAATGTCTTATATAATTAGGTCACTGCTGTGTTTAGGTTGCAAAGTCAGTTTTGTTTGAATGGTGCCAATTCACAACATTAGTTACAAATTAAGCAAGTTAAGGAGCGCGCTCGCTATACATCTCCGCATAAGATAATTGCCCAATTCATTTTGTGGCCAATATGTAATATCAACATAAATTTACTCTCCTTCCAATTCATTGAATTTCAATATAACAGATCAGAAGTTATGATGTTTGCTCCCAGTGGCCTTGTATTTCTCATCCTTCTGACTTGGGCCTCCTGGCTTCTTATGTAAAGTTGAAAGTCTTGAACTTGGGCCTTAAACTGGACAGTGTTTTTAAATTGGACTTGCCAATTGGTGCTGTTGTAAAATCCAGTTTTCTTTTCATTTAGGGCAACTGGCTAAGGTAAAATCTCCTTTTTCAACTGCACTTTGCCACAGTAATTCATGCCCTCGTCACATCTCAGATGGATTACTATAATGCACTTGACTTTGGAGTCAGCCAATCCTCCATAAAGCGTCTCCAGTTGTTCCAAAATGCTGCTTCTCATCTTTTTACTGCCTCCCGTAAGAGGGAGCACATAACTCCTACTTCTTAAAACTCATTTTTATTCTTTGGTTTTTGACTCAGCACAAGACTTGGTTTTGGTTTTACTATTTTTGTGCTTTTTACTGTCTTCGTTATTAAAGACCTCGTGTGTCCAAAAACATGCATGGTAGGTTAACATAACACAGAACACTCCAAATTGTCCCTAAGTGTGATTGTGAGTGTGATTGGTTGTTCTTCTGTGTGCCCTGCGATTGGCTGGCAACCAGTTCTGGGTGAACCCCTCCAACTGCCCAAAGACAGAGCTGGGATAGGCTCCAGCACTCCCGCAACACTCGTGAGGATAAGTGGTTTGGATGGATTGATGGCTTTCGGACTCGATTTCTGACTCGCTTCCTACACTTCCCATGTGGACCCCCTCTTTGTTGTTGTTGAAATGGCATTACACTACCAGATTTAGCTTGCCAGGATCTCACTTGGGGAAAATTATTACTTTGTCAAATATATGACTTAGAAATGTTTTTTTTCATGCCTTATTTTATCTATTATGTGCTATTTACTTTGAAAATTACTTCACACTTGGTCTTTAATTTGTTTTGTTTGTTGTTGTATGACTTACTTTTGTTCCACGTATAGCACTTTGTATCCAGCAGTGGTTGTCATAAAGTGCTTGATAAATACAGTTGAGTAGAATTGAGTTCCATCCAAAATGTTGATGATGATGTCTGCCCCAAGCCTGTGTTTTTCTAATAAATATGTTGTAGAATTTTACCTGCAGCGAAGTTCTCAAAACAGCTCTCACCCTGTCTTACAGGTGCCCACAGATGGCTTGACGGGACTGCTGGCTGAGCCCCAGGTGGCCATGTTCTGCGGTAAACTCAACATGCATGTCAATGTGCAAAGTGGCAAGTGGGAAACGGATCCCTCAGCCACCAAGAGCTGTGTTGGTACCAAGGAGGGCATCCTGCAATATTGCCAGGAAGTAAGTGGCTCTAAGTCTATTGTTGTATTTTCTGTTGGTGATCTCGAGGGCTTGTGGAGGGGGTGGGGTTGGGGGAATTGGTGAGCGGAGAAATAGTCAGAGAAATGCATTCAGTACTTGATCTGTATTTAGCCTATTGTGAGTTTATATAACATGGTTATTTTTGTCTCAGCAAGCAAAAAAGAAAATAATTATAATTTTCCATTTAGGTGTAAAATTGGGCACATTTTCACATATATTGTGTATATTTGCCTGCAGATTTACTGCATTACCTCATTGTTTGGTAAACATGTGTACATGAGTGTTATTCACAGTAAACAAGCCCCTTCTCGTTGCAAGCATATTCTCGAAAAATATAACAGAACCAAATTTGTTCAGTAGTAGGAAGTGTATTTTTTTTCTTAAAAACTAAAATGTTGCTGATGACAGATTTGTTACAGAGTAAAAACAGGTTCTTTAAAGAGATGACACTCATATGTTGTATGCTTCTGAGAGTAACGTAGAAATAAACACTAAGGGATCTATTGAAATGCCAATCCAATATACTACATTTGAAAAGTACCACAATGAAGAGCTCTCTGTGATCAGTTTTACATTTCAGTGCCGATAAGGAAGGATACTTTCAGAGGTCAATATCATGATAACCTGTGTCTGAAAACTTCAAAAATGAATTTCTCACATATGCAGGTGTTGGAGTTGAGTCACCGTGGAAATGAGAAGTACCGTATTTTTACGGCCAAAAGACGCGCCGTATCAAAGGGCGCAGCACCAGTTGAGGGTGCTATTTCTGTATTTGATACATAGATAGAACGCACCGTATCATTGGGCGCAAACAGAAGCGAGCAACCGAGCAGTCGTGCTGGCTGCTCAGTCGCGCTAGTGTGTTTTTAAAATGGCAGCGGGAGTTCGGTGGTACTTTATTTTAGCTTTTAACAACGGGCTGAAGTTGTCCTCATCCAAAAAAGCACCAAGTCCTTGTCTTCTGTATCCAGGATAAACAGCTGGACACGTTCTCCACCAAACACGAGAGTCATTATCAGTCTGCCTCGCCGTCTCGTTGCCGCGCAGCCCCTCAGATGGGATGCCGACATAATGCCGGCGTGAGCAAGTCACTAATCAACAAACGATGTGCGGTCACGGTCTTACATCAAAACTAAAACTATCACCCCAAATCAACTGAATAGCATAATAGTGTAGGCCCAGCAAAATTCCGCCTCTGAGCCTACCATACTAAAACAGAAGATAGCGTGGCTAGCTGTTTTCAAAAAGGCAACAGGAGCAAAACTGAGTTTGGTTGTATTTTATTGAACTATTTAACAATGTACTCACATTATTATTAATCAGTCATCATCCACAAATCCATCAAAATCGTCTTCTGTATCAGAAATAAACAGCCGGGCAAGTTCTCCCACAAACACGCCAGGTTCCCTCTCGTCATTGTCAGATTCCCCGTGTCGCTGCTGCGTGCGGCTCCTCATGAAGCCGGCCTTTGCGAACGCCCTAACAACAGAGCTAGCAGACACGTTTGCCCAATTAGGGGCATTGGGGGCTGCTTTGCACTGGGGGCGTGCCCTTGCGTTGTCATTCACGGCCATCTCCCCTCTCACGTCCGCCTGTTTTCGTTCACGCCCATCGTTCCCCTCTCACGCCCCCTGCTGTCGTTAGCCACGCCCGCCTTCTCTCTCTATATAAGCAGTGTGCAGGCAGTTAATGTTCGCAGTCAGCCCAGCGGTGCACTTGGTCCACTTGGTCCACATAATGGGCGCTCCGCCTCAAAAGGCGCCCTGGCTTTTTTGGACGAGTTTCAGGACTTTAAAGTGCGCCTTATGGCTGCGAAAATACGGTAGTTAGTAAATCGACCTTTAAAAGCCAAACTTACTCCAATGCGTGTTCGTTTTTTTGTACTCAAGAAGAAAAGGGTCAAATAAAGACTCAACAACTGATTAGAGTTGCGATATTTAGTTTCTTCAATTTCTGGAGTTCAGGAAATAGTACAAAGACAGATATCTGGGCGGCTTTTTCTTAATCTCACGAGAAACTGCACTCGGGCGAGCACAGTCGAAAAATGTGCACCATCTTTCAGCCCAGCTTCAGTTTTTATAGGAGTTTTTTATGCCAAGGGTAATGTAGGTTGAATCGGTCGTCCTCGCTCCCTCCCACGGCACGGGTTTGTGTCCAAGGGAAGGTCCTCCACAGGTTAGTCATCGTCTGGATAGTTGATACCCGTCTGGTCCCCATGACTGGCATGCCAAGGCTGGCCTTCTCCGGCGGGCAGTCTCTCCGTCTCTCTCCCCGCTGGCATTCTTCTGTAATCTTGTTGGTGTGCATGTATATGCAGGTATACGCGTATGTGTGTGTGTATGTGCAGGTGTATTTATATGTGCCTGTGTATGTGTGCGTGTATGTGCAGGTGTATGTATGTGTCTGTGTATGTGCAAGTGTGTATGTGCGTGTGCTCCGATCTCCAATTGTTATGTCTATCGGAATGTGTGCCCAATTTGGTATGTTTGCATCTCTACAGCCAATGTGGAGAATGTGCTTTGTCGTCTTTGTCCATCAAGTGCTGTGAATGTTAGGGCAGCTCATGGAAATGCTATGTGTGCAAATCTGTTTTCACCACTTAGAATTTCAATAAAGTTCACACATTTAAACTAAGTACTATAAATTTAGTTTATGAGAATAAGATAATAAATCAGTAAATATCAGGACTACAATCCCAGTCATTCTTGTGACCCATGCTTCCAGTTTCATTTGATAAATGCTTCTTTTTCATCAATGTTTAAAATATTCAGTAAATATGAACCTGCTAACTTTAATAATCGACATTCTGTCCCGTATGTGTTTAAAATAATGCCAGGAATCGTAATACAATCCTTCACAGGTTTATCCAGAGCTTCAGATTACCAATGTAGTGGAGGCCAACCAGCCCGTCAGCATCCAGAACTGGTGCAAGAAGGGTCGCAAGCAGTGTCGCAGTCACATGCACATCGTAGTGCCCTACCGCTGTTTGGGTGAGTTCAAATTAATGGGAGTGGTACATTGGCTCTGAATTTTTTAATTTGTTCTTTTCCCTTAAGCATTTGCAAGTAGTGTTAGCAGACCACTGCAAATGAATGCATTGTATTGTATTGCACACGCCCCATTTCCAGTAATTTTGGCTCGTTGTGTAAAATGTAAATAAATACAGAATACAATCATCTGTAAATCCTTTGCAACTATAGTATGTGAATACACAGCAAAGACAAGATATTTAGTGTTTAAAATAATAAACTTTGAGTCTTGGGGCGGATTTGTTTTCTGTTGCAAAAATTCATTTTGAATATGATACCTTGAACACGTTCTAAAAAAGCTGTGTTACATCATCTTTCCTTTTGACAACACTCAATAAGCGTTTGGGAATTGAGCGCACAGTTGAAGTTTTTTATTTTGTTTCCATTCTTGCTTGATGTACAACTTCACTTGCTCAACAATCTGGGGTCTTCATTCTCGTACTTTGTTTTTCATAATGCGCAACACATTATCAATGGAAGTCCAGTCGGGACTGCTGGCAGGCCAGTCAAGTACTCACACTCTTTTACTATGAAGCCATGCTTTTTTTGTTGCTTTGTCGTTGTCTGTTTGATGAAATTATGCACTGTAGATGTTGAAATCCTTAAATTCTTTGCAATTTTACATTGGGAAAACGCTGTTCTTATGATGTTGGGAGTATTTGCCTGTCTAAGGTGGTCAGCCTTGCCATTGCACCTTTTATACACAATCATGACACTCACCTGTTTTCAATAAACCTGTTCACCTGTGTAATATTTCAAACAGGTGTTTTTTGAGCAGTTTTCAACTTTCCCTGTCTTTTCTTGCCCCTGCCCCAGCTTTTTGGGAACATTTTGCAGGTATCAAATTCAAAATGCATTTGCATTTAAAAAAACAAAAAAAAATAAAAAAACTAGAACATCAGTATGAAGATTACATAACTTGTTATTGCAATGTATAGGTTAAAATTGATTTGTGCATAACCCTACTTGATTGAGTTTTGCAACTACATTTAATGTATTTTTCACAGAACAAAACAATGTTATGTTAATAAGCAAATGAAACTAATCTGCTTACATGATAGTTGGTTATTTTTTGCCCCCTGTCACCATTAGAGTCAGATAAGGTAAGGGTACATTGTTTGTTATGGTTAAATGTGTTCTCTGTGACCCTTCTCTGAGAAACAGTGGGCAGCAACCATGTCACACCCTGGGTGCCCAACCCGATCTTGTGGCCTTTGGTCAATGACCTCACTGAAAATCCGCCAAACTTTGTTTTGAGACCATGCAAAAGCTGACCATTTATTGTGTATAAAGTATTGATATTGATTGCTGTTATTTGTGCTGCAGTGGGAGAATTTGTGAGTGATGCCTTGCTGGTTCCTGACAAGTGCAAGTTCCTGCATCAGGAACGCATGGACCAGTGTGAGAGCCACCTGCACTGGCATACTGTGGCCAAGGAAGTGAGGACACACATACACGCACACACGCGCACACACATATCATTACTGCATTAGACAGCAACAATAGACCTTTCCTCTCAAACTGTCCTTGTAATTCTGAACAATTCTCTAGTCCTGCACAGACCGGACCATGAATCTCCATGACTACGGAATGCTTCTCCCATGCGGTATTGATCGTTTCCGAGGGGTGGAGTTTGTGTGCTGTCCAACTGAGGCTGAGCACGACGCTGACAGTGCCGAGCAGGATGGTGATGATTCTGATGTTTGGTGGGGTGGAGCAGAAACTGACTATTCTGATAACAGGTACCTGATGTATTACTGGGATGTTTATATGTAGAAATTGAGAAAGATGAAAGAACCTGTCACTCAGCTGCGTAACTGAAAGATTATGATAATGCCGTTGGTACATGGCCTGGGTAAACGTTTCAAATGAAGGTGGGATGGTTGGTATTTCCAGCTCATCATGGAATTAAGTGGTCGCAGACAAATTCAGTGCACGTGGCAACCCGTTCCTCATGACTAGACTCACCCAAACATAAGGAGGAAATGACAGCTATGCGCAAATATATTTATTAATAAAAGGGAGTGGTCAAAGTGTTAAATTGATGGGTTTAATTGTCCTTAGGACATATAGCTATCACAGCATGCAAATAAAGTTGTAGTCAAAAGTTTATAGAAATTCATTAAGGCAACTTTATTTATTTATCACATTTCATTCTCAAGGCAGTGCTATATGCTTCACACAACCAAATGTACAACAGCATTTACAAACAAAACATTCAAAAGTAAAGCAGAAAAACAAAAGTAGCTTAACAAAATTACTAAAAGAAGGAAGCTTGACAACATTAAAACCACCTTAAAAAATATTAAAGTACATTTATAAGTAAAGAAATAAAAAGTGGCTTTCTAAAATTGTAATTTAAAAAAAGAGCCTTGATATCCAATATTGGCATTCTGAAGCATTTGACCCAGAGGTAACATATACTGTATACAGCCTGAACAAAAGGGTCCAAGGACTGACCCTTGAGGGACCCCACATGTCAAGGCCATTCGGTCCGATTTGAAGCTTCCACTGGTCACAAAATAACTCCTTTCCTCCAAGTAGAACCTGAACCATTTTCGGAGTGTTCCGTTTAATCCAGCATTGCATTAAAGCTCAAGGTACAATCATGGTGGTTTAATGTGATTTACCAAGATTACAGTCATCTGTTAGTTCCATACTTCCGTTGTAAATTGCGTGTAAGTTGTTGTTCATCTTCTTTGACAGAAGTGTAGCCTTGAAGACTGGAGGCATTTTACAGAGAAGTTCCTTTGAGTTCATTTTTAATTTCCATTTTTTATTTTTGGACAGGATAGGGTTAAATAAATTGGATTATGCAGTTCAGAAGGTGGTGGTAATGCACCAAAAGATGTTTGCCAATGCCAAAAAATGGAAGAAGAAGAAGAAGCAACGATTGTCATGGCGACTTTTTTGGTTTTGGTTTCCACAAGTATTTAGGAGACACATTAATCCCCCAGGATTGTTTGTACCTTTGGCTACAATGCAATGTAGGTTTCTGGTTAAGGTAAAACATTTTAAGATTAAAAACAAATATTTATAAATAGTTATTAAGTTGATGTTTCATCATCCTCATCTGTTGCCGGGGTGCGGAGCACGCGTCGGCTCTCATCAATTTATGAACTCAGCCTATAATCAGCAGCTCGGTATTCTACATTTTGCAAAGGGAATTGTCTTATCATTTTAGCAGCTTTAAGTGTTTGGACTGTGAAGAGTCATCACCCACCCATCCAGAACCACCTTTCGCATTATATTTTTTGTTTGTGTTTGATATAGTCAAAAGGAAGGGGTTGTGCTATTTAATGCAGGGAAAATGTGAAGCCAAAATGTGATATTGGTGAAAATGCATGCCTCTCAGCACTCGCATGATTAGTGATAAATGATGAACAATGTTACAGAATAAATCAATGCGAATAATTACAAATCTGTGACCTGGATATTCAGAACTATTGGCATTCTGTACTCATAATCCTCACACTGTGTTTAATTTTCATTACATTTTCCTTTCCCATATTCTCCTCCCTTCTATGCCGCCTCGATTGCGTTTCCTCTGCCAGTATGGTGCGGCAGCCAGAGCCAGCAGAGCAGCAAGAGGAAACTAAGCAATCTGTGTTGGAGGAGGAGGCGACTGAGGAAGATGATGAGGAAGAGGACGTGTTGGACAATGACCAAGATGGAGATGGGGAGGATGATGAGGAGGATGAAGAGGAAGACATTGCTGACACGCTTGATAACGATGGTGACGAGCCGGCCACCAATGTTGCCATGACTACAACCACTACCACCACCACCACTGAGTCAGTTGAGGAGGTTGTCACGGGTGAGGTAGCACTTCTGAGGCACATGTGTTCCAATGTCAACTCATCTGCGGAGTTGTGAAGGGAATGAACATATTTTCACGACAATAGGGCGCACCACACTAAAGGGAACGGTCCCATCTCCGGGTGCTATTTCTGTATTTAACACATACATAGGACGTACCGTATTATTGGGCGCAAGCATGTCAACACATACCTTAATGTAGCATGCATGCGCGCTAAAACATAAGATAGCATAAATGTTCAGTTGTCCTTTATTGAAGTATTTAACAATACAGTACAAAGCCATCAAAGTCCTTGTCTTATACAAAATGAACATTTGGGCAAGTTTATCAAACACGGCAGGTTCCCTCTTGTCATTGTGTGTCTCACTCTCTAACAGCAGTGCAAGCAGACACATAAGCTTAACCATAGCTTGGTCACACAATGCTCATGTAGGCAAGTCACTTCTCAACAGACTATGTATGGTCTCGGTGTTGCATCAAAACCAAAACTATCACCCAACTTAACTCATTCACTGCCATTGATAGAAGCCAAAAAGTGCATTCATTTTACCTGGGCTGGCAGTGGATTATTCACATCCCAAGTGCTGCAAAGCATTCTGGGAGTGCTTCAGCCTCAGCCAATCAGATGGGTGGTTAAAGAAATGTTGCGAGTGGTGTACTTTGGGCAGCGTCTGTTTTGTAAAGATTAATCTAACCTGTAATGTTTCCTGCTTGCAATGTTGAGTCAACATCAATGATATGACAAACTATGACATCGTGGACGGCGGCCCTTGTATCCAGCTTTCTTCCGCGCCATAAGCGTAACTGGTCTGTTGTCACCTGACTCTAGTCTCAAACCGTCACCAACAGAGGGTGCTAACACACTGTGTAATGCTCCCAGTCAGTCCAGCGGAGCGCTCTCAAACGTCACACATGTGCAGATTATTGGAACTTGGTCCACACATAAGGTGCTCCCCATTATAAGGCGCCCCGTCCATTTTGGAGAAAATTTGGGACTTTTAGGTGCGCTCAATGTTCGCGAAAATACGGGAAAGTTAAACTCAATATGATCCGTAGAAATAAATAAAACAAAATTTTCTTAGTGCAGAGCACTTTTGATTTCAGTGAAAGGGATTTTTTTGAGTGTTTTGAATTCAGTTACAGCTACTCTATATAATTTCTTAAATGTATGTAAGTATATTTGGGAGTGTTTTTCTTTGCAAAAAAGTGCAACTTGGTCAGAATACAAGTGACTATGTTAGCAGATGTATATGACATTGTTATCGAGTCGGTGTAGTGGATGTGGATGATGACCATTTTTTATGTGTATTTTCCAAGATGTGTGCTGGGCCAGTGCAGAGACTGGTCCATGCCGGGCCATGCTGCCCCGCTGGTACTTTGACCGCCAGGACGGCCGCTGTTCTCAATTTATCTACGGCGGCTGTGGAGGCAACAGGAATAACTTTGAGTCAGAGGAATACTGCCTGTCTGTCTGCAGAAGCATCAGTAAGTTCTGCTAGCAGCAGACAACCCAGAACAGCTACCCTCTTGACGGCGTGCCACTTGTTTGACTCTAACCTTCTGCAAGATGCTAACGGCTCATTCTGAACTTTCCCTATCTCCTACCTCCATTCCTGGCTAATATTTTAACTCTTCTCTACTTTGTGTGTTTTTAGTTTATTGTCCTTCATTCGATCTGACATGCAGTCATTTTCCTATTGCTGTAACTTATTTTAAGATTGATGGTTCATCCTTGTCACAGATCATTCAGTTGCGTGAATTTCAAACTTATCGGGACGCTTCATTCGATGAGAACCCAATTTCAATGGTTTGTCCTTCTGGCTCTGCCTCTATTTCATGACTGTGAATGGGTGTGTGTTTTCTTGAGAGTTGTGATTATAGTCAAAGTGAGAGTTTACTGCAGGAGCTCATTAATGCTAATATTGCTAATCGTGCGCCTCTGCCTTGGCCGAAGCTCTAAACATAATATTGTGCGTTTCCATTAATGTCCTGGTGAAATTTTTTTTTGTTTTCATGGAGACTGTGTTTTTATAGCTTGACTGCCGTTTAAGTGCTTTCCTTCAGAGTGAATAACATCCCGTGATTGGGTTTTTGTGTCTTGTGCAGTCATGCACCCTCAGACGACAATCACTTTTCAATTTATATCTGACCTTCATGCCCACACAAACACGCAAACCGCTTTTTGCTTGGTCTTACTAAAGATAATCAACTCTGCTGATTACCAGTAATTCAGGTTTCACGCCATGTGTCTTGGCAAGAAGTTAACGTTCAAGGCTGTAGTATTTTAGCTTAGTACAGAAAAGATAAAGAAAAGATAAAGATGTCCTTTAATAGTTCCACAATGGGGAAACTTGCAGTGTTACAGCAGCAAAGATATAGAATGACCGATACTGCACGCTGCTATTTAAAGCTGTATAACTGGGAGAGGATTTTAAAGGTTGTCATACAAAGGATGATGGATGACGTGAGGTGTTTACTTTGCTTGTTTCCTTTTGAACTATTCAGGTTTCCACTTGCTATCTTGTTTTCTTCCTCTCGTGATCTACTTTGAGCTCTACTGTATGTCCTTAATCAGCCAAATGTGACAATACAGGGATGCTTTTCTTGTATTCCCATCCCCGTCTCCTCATGTCTTTCCTTTTGTTGACATAGTGCCCACAGCCACTCCTGGTTCTCCTGACGCTGTGGACCACTACCTGGAGACACCTGCTGATGAAAATGAGCACACTCATTTCCAGAAGGTGAAAGAGAGTTTAGAGGCCAAGCACCGTGAACGGATGTCCCAGGTATGCATAGGATACGATGGTGACTTTCCCATAATATAATATTACATATGGGCTCACATGGGCTCACCACCTATGGGAGGGGCCAAAGGGGTTCGGTGCAATGTGAGTCGGGCAGCGGCAAGAGGCAGGGACCTTGTCGCTCTGATCCCCGGCTACAGAAACTAGCTCTTGGGACATGGAATGTCACCTCTCTGGCGGGGAAGGAGCCTGAGCTGGTGTGCGAGGCAGAGAAATTCCGACTAGATATAGTCGGGCTCACCTCCACACACAGCTTAGGCTCTGGTACCAGTCCTCTTGAGAGGGGTTGGACACTCTTCCACTCTGGAGTTGCCCAAGGTGAGAGACGCCGAGCAGGTGTGGGCATACTTATTGCCCCCCGGCTTGGCGCCTGTACACTGGGGTTCACCCCGGTAGACGAGAGGGTAGCCTCCCTCCGCCTCAAGGTGGGGGGACGGGTGCTGACTGTTGTTCGTGCTTATGCACCAAACAGCAGTTCAGAGTACCCACGCTTTTTGGAGTCTTTGGAGGGTGTGCTGGAGTGCGTTCCCCCTGGAGACTCCCTCGTTCTGCTGGGGGACTTCAATGCTCACGTGGGTAATGACAGTGAGACCTGGAAGGGCGTGATTGGGAGGAATGGCCCCCCCAATCTGAACCCGAGCGGTGTTCTGTTACTAGACTTCTGTGCTTGTCATGGATTGTCAATAACGAACACCATGTTCAAACATAACGGTGTCCATATGTGCACTTGGCACCAGGACACCCTAGGCCGCAGTTCGATGATCGACTTTGTAGTCGTGTCATCGGATTTGTGGCCGCATGTTTTGGACACTCGAGTGAAGAGAGGGGCAGAGCTGTCAACTGATCACCACCTGGTGGTGAGTTGGCTCTGATGGTGGAGGAAAATTTCGGTCCGACCCAGATGAGACCCAAGCATATTGTGAGGGTCTGCTGGGAAGGCTTGGCAGAATCCCCTGTCAGAAAGAGTTTCAACTCCCACCTCCGGCAGAACTTTGCCCACGTACCGGGGGAGGCGGGAGACATTGAGTCTGAGTGGACTTTCGTGCCTCCATTGTTGAGGCAGCCGATCGAAGCTGTGGACGCAAGGTGGTCGGTGCCTGTCGTGGCGGCAACCCCCGAACCCGCTGGTGGACACCGGCAGTAAGGGATGATGTCAGGCTGAAGAAAGAGTCCTATCGGGCCTTTTTGGCCTGTGGGACTCCGGAGGCAGCTGACAGGTATCGACTGGCCAAGCGGAATAAGGCTTCGGTGGTTGCCGAAGCAAATACTCGGGCGTGAGGACATGGAAAACAACTTCCAGACGGCTTCGAACAAATTTTGGTCCACCATCCGTCGTCTCAGGAGAGGGAAGCAGTGTACCATTAACACTATTTATCGTGGAGATGGGGTGCTGCTGACCTCGACTCGGGACGTTGTGAGTCGGTGGGGAGAATACTTCGAAGACCTCCTCAATTCTACCGACACGCCTTCCATTGAGGAAGCAGAGCCTGAAGACTCCGTGGTGGACTCACCTATCTCAGGGGCTGAAGTAACCGAGGTGGTTAACATGCTCCTCGGTGGCAAGGCCCCGGGGGTGGATGAGATCCGCCCGGAGTTCCTTAGGGCTCTGTATGTTGTGGGGCTGTCATGGTTGACACGCCTCTACAACATTGCGTGGACATCGGGGACACTGCCTCTGGATTGGCAGAGCGGGGTGGTGGTCCCCCTTTTTAAGAAGGGGGACCGGAGGATGTGCTCCAATTATAGAGGAATCACACTCTTCAGCCTCCCTGGTAAGGTCTAGTCAGGGGTACTGGAGAGGAGGGTCCGTCGGGAGGTTGAATCTCAGATCCAAGAGGAGCAGTGCGGTTTTCGTCCTGGCCGTGGAACGGTGGACCAGCTCTACACTCTCTACAGGGTCCTTGTGGGTGCATGGGTGTTCGCCCAACCAGTCTACATGTGTTTTGTGGACTTGGAGAAGGTGTTCGACCGTGTCCCACGGGGACTTCTGTGGAGCGTGCTCCGGGAGTGCAGGGTACCGAGCCCCTTGATACGGGCAGTTGGGTCCCTGTACCACCAATGTCAGAGTTTGGTTCGCATTGCCGGCAGTAAGTCGGATTCGTTTCCAGTGAGGGTTGGACTCCGCCAAGGCTGCCCTTTGTCATCGATTCTGTTCATAACTTTTATGGACAGAATTTCTAGGCGCAGTCGAGGCGATGAGGGGATCCGGTTTGGTGACCTCAGTATTTCATCTCTGCTTTTCGCAGATGATTTGGTACTGTTGGCTTCCTCAGGCCGTGATCTCCAACTCTCACTGGAGCGGTTCGCAGCCGAGTGTGAAGCGGTTGGGATGAAGATCAGCACCTTCAAATCTGAGACCATGGTTCTCAGTCGGAAAAGGGTGGAGTGCCCTCTCCAGGTCGGGGAGGAGATCCTGCCCCAAGTGGAGGAGTTTAAGTATCTTGGGGTCTTGTTTACGAGTGAGGGGAGGACGGAGCGAGAGATTGACAGGCGGATCGGTTCAGCCTCCGCTGTGATGCGGACGCTGTATCGGTCTGTCGTGGTGAAGAGGGAGCTGAGCCAAAAGGCGAAGCTCTCGATTTACCGGTCGATCTACGTTCCTACCCTCACCTATGGTCACGAGCTGTGGGTCGCGACCGAAAGAACAAGATCTCGGATACAAGCGGCCGAAATGAGTTTCCTCCGCAGGATGTCTGGGCTCTCCCTTAGAGATAGGGTGAGAAGCTCGGCCATCCGGGAGGGACTCAGTGTCGAGCCGCTGCTCCTCCACGTAGAGAGGAGCCAGATGAGGTGGCTCGGGCATCTGTTTAGGATGCCTCCTGCACACCTCCCCGGGGAGGTGTTCCGGGCATGTCGCACCGGCAGGAGGTCCAGAGGACGACACAGGACAGACACGCTGGAGAGACTACGTCTCCCGGCTGGCCTAGGAACGCCTGGGCATCCCTCCAGCAGAGCTGGAAGATGTGGTTGAGGAGCGGGAAGTCTGGGCTTTCCTGCTGAAGCTTCTGCCTCCGCGACCCGACCCCGGATAAGTGGCGGATAATGGATGGATGGATGGATAATATTTAGTCATTATTTTCATTAAAATCGTCAATAAAGTATATTAATGAATGCTATATGTCGTGAGCAGAAAGAGGTTTATCTCTGTAGCTGGGATAAGGAACGATGTTTTCTTTTTTTAATAGGGAATTGTGGGCGGAGAAGTAGTGCCAAAAACGGATAAGTGCATCTGTTTATCCTCCCCCCGATGGGATGCCTGAACCATTTTTTTCTTCTAATTGCTTTCTTGAATGAAGTGATTCACAGCAGATGGTGAACACTGCGCAGCAACAGCTTTAAAGCTGCAGACGAGGACACCTTGCGTCGAACTTGGAATGACGTTTCCTTTTGCTGGAGTTTGTTCTGAGCCCTTGTTTTTGCTTGACTGACTTCAGGCTCCGCATCATCAGGTTTTGCACAGTTGACTTCCCCATTATAGATGCTGCTGTGTGCCGGGTACAGGCCTGGGCTCAGCCAGTGAGTCAGAGAGGATGCAACAGAACAGAGATAATACTTGTAAATGTCATCTCGATGCTCGCAGCCTGCAACGGAACGTTTGTGTGGATTTGTGACTTCCGACAGACAGTCATTCCTACAAATGCTTTTAGTATGGGATTATTTGGTATTATATTCCTTCCACTTGTCTGTAAAGCCCTATTGCATCACGTTTGTTTTCCTAGTCCAAACACATCGGTTCCAAAAGGTGAGATCATGGGCAGAAAAGCAGTGGTGCAGCAACAATGTCGGGATCGATGTCCTGTGATGTATTAATTATCGTTATAGCTGTAGTTTTCTCTCAGCTTGGTAGCAGCCGCTTTCAGCAGTCACATAATTCTTAGTAAATGACCATTTGTAGTTTATGTGCATGATGTCTCTCTCGACATGTGCTCAGGTGATGAGAGAGTGGGAAGAGGCTGAGAGGGAAGCAAAGAATCTTCCACGCGCTGACAAGAAGGCTGTCATCCAGGTATCATCTGCCTTATTCTGAGCATTCAAAATGCTGGCTAAGGATATTCTTGTCATGTCATTACTTTAAACCTTTCAACTGTGCATTTTAGCGTTTCCAAGAGAAGGTAGAGACACTGGAGCAGGAAGCAGCCAGTGAACGCCAGCAGCTTGTGGAGACTCACATGGCCCGAGTGGAAGCTCTTCACAACGACCGCCGCCGCCTGGCTCTGGAGAGCTACCTGACCGCCCTACAGCAGGATCCCCCCAGGGTACACATGCACACACGCACGCACACAGGCACACACACATGCGCACACACACGCGCACACCCCCCCACAGCCACACACTCACACTTTTAACAGTGTCTTTTTTTAACAGTTCATTTATAAATGACATATTTTGAGTGGCCAAGTCTGTATATTGTCCTCTATTGCTGTTCTTCCTTTGTCTTCTAAAGCACTGAGACCATATCAAGGCTTAAAGCGATAATGGAAAAGCTTTGTAACTGACTCAGGAGTCTCAATTTCACAGTTCATAAATTAGTAGTAGTAGTAGTAGTTTCTCACCAATGTCTCCAATCGTGCGCCTCCACCTCACTAGCTGCCGTGTTGTGCCTGTCGCAGCCTCGTCATGTCTTCAGCCTGTTGAAGAAGTATGTGCGTGCTGAGCAAAAGGACAGACAACACACGCTTAAGCACTTTGAACACGTCCGTATGGTGGACCCAAAGAAGGCGGCGCAAATTAGGCCTCAGGTATCACGCACAAAACCACAAAATGTTACACCAAGTTAGTAAATTTGTGAGTAAATTGAGACAAAATCATCCTTTCAATATTCATACCTTATGTGAAATTTTTGTTTGGTGGCGTGCCGCTAGATTTTGATAAATGTTGGGAGACCCTGCGTCTAATGAACTTTGAATGTGGGGGTGTGTGTGTGTGTGTGTGTGTGTGTGTGTGTGATGCTACAGGTGCTGACCCATCTACGCGTCATTGAAGAGCGCATGAACCAGTCATTGGGACTTCTCTACAAGGTGCCTGGTGTGGCTGATGACATCCAGGACCAAGTTGGTAGGTCTCGCACCACTCTGCCCTGGAGAGATTCACTCCCCTAGTGTTTTGTTGTAAATGTGATATTTCATTATTTACGAAGCTGTCTGTTTCCTCCCCAATTCCAAATCTTGTGAGGCCGATGTGAAATGTGGTGGTGATTGTGTTACTTGTAACAGTGGGATTGAAAGCTCTAAACTCTATGCATTTTTTTAACCGATAAAGACATTGCAGTTATTTGACCCAATTCTTCAGTGCATTTAAATCAAATTGTTTGTTGGGAAGATAAATCTGCCTGCAGTCCCCATCTCCCCCCACCTGTGCTTATTGGAGTTACATGCGTCACACAACCATCTGTGTCTCTGAGACTGTGACAGTCTGTACTGCACTGTGGATGATGCACACAAAGCTCAGCTAGAAGAAAAAGCATTATATCAATGCAGATCTCAAAAACTGTTGACATTGTTTGAATCATTTGCATGAGTCATTATGTTTCCTGAATTTTTTTTCACAATTTCACCACTTGAACCGACACAGAAACAATCATTCATATTTATTTTGTGGTATCAGCAATGAGATAATAGTCCGGAAGATTTTTACTCCCTCCCTTGACCCATCTGCTTGTATTTCTCCTCTCATCAGAGCTTTTGCAGAGGGAACAGGCTGAGATGGCCCAAGAGCTGGCCAACCTGCAGACTGATGAGAGGGTGAGCTACGGTAACGATGCTCTGATGCCCGACCAGGAACTGGGAGATGGCCAAACCGAGCTGCTGACTCAGGAGGACACGCTCGGCTGGGGAGGAGTTGGCTTTATCCATCCCGAGAGCTTTAACCAGCCCAACACTGACAATCAGGGTGATTACCCCAAAATTTGCTCATTTGTGATAGTCGAGGTGGGAGTGGTATGAAAATCTGTCCATCATAACTGAAGTGTTGTTTCCTCCCCCCAGTTGAACCTGTTGACTCCCGCCCCAGTCTTGAAAGAGGTGTCCCCACACGGCCAGGTGGGTCTACATGAAACGTTTCTCCCACTGTTGTTTTGGCAATATTCATTAGAGAATTGACAGTGGACTCACTCTTATTTATATTGAAATCTGCCCAACACTGACGACATTAATTGTCTCCGGTGTGTGTGCGTATATGTATATATTATTTCTATATATATATATATATATATATATACATATATATATATATATATATATGTATATATATATATATATATATATATATATATATATGTATATATATATATATGTGTATATATATATATATATGTATATATATATATATATATATATATATATATATAATACAATAATATGAGAGAGGGGTGCGATTGGTTGGCAACCAGTTCAGGGTGTCCCCCTCTTACTCCTCGAAAATAGCTGAGATAGGCTCCAGCACCCCTTGCTACCCTTGTGAGGAGAAGTGGTACAGATAATGGATGGATGAGAGAGGGTAAATCAAACTAAATTGTGGTTGCACAAGTGAACACACCCTCTTATAGCTGGAAATGTGGTTGTGTTCAGAATTGACCATTCAAACTCATGTTAAATGGGAGTCAGGACAGACCTGGCACCATTTGTTAAAAGTGCGTCTGATTAAACCCAAATAATCTTCAGACGCCCCTTCTCCCAGCTTGTGTTACTGTGGTGTCTCTAAGCAAAGTTGCTTATGGCGTAGTTTTAGTCTTTGCTGGAGACGACGCCTTCTTTTCCCCTCTCCCGGCCTATGTGTGGACATTGCCTTACTTCGCTTTAGCCCCACAGCCAGTGTGTGCCACTAGAGCTGTGTGCCTGCTGTGGTGATGGCGTCCAAGACAGCGATAAGGTGAGAGAACTTGAGGCCAGCAGAAGCGAAAAACTATACACTTAGTAGCCTGGGCTTGGGCTGGGCTCGATAAATATCTCGATAAATTGAGCAGTTTTACCCCGATAACGATAAATGCACGATAAATTCCCCCGCGGACCAAAATCAAAATAAATGCAGGAAATGCATATAAACTGCTTTTTTTATTGACCAACTGGTACACATTACCTTCAATGAAAAATAAAAGTACAAAAATCATTTGTATAAACATTCCAAATAGCTTTCTTTGCATGACTTGAACAATGTCAAAAAGAACAGGAGAAAAGGGGTACCTCTCGCAAAATCTTTTTCTGCAAATAGATTGTGCCAAGATGCTGTAATGCCATTTGCAAAGGTCTAGAATTGTGTAAAGGTCTCTTGTAAACAATATAAAAAAATGCCATGTGCAAAGGAGCTTGTCGCCTGTAAACAAAATGCTAAATAAAAGGAAAAAAATGTCAATGAAATGCCAATGCCAAATAAACAAGTATGCATCTTCAGGAAAATGTACCTTCTCGAGTACTCTGGTGCTGTCGTCTATGTAATGCACAGTCAGGCTCAAACAGGGATCCATGTTGCGACTCGACCACAAGTCGAATGTGGATGCAAAATACTTGACATGTCTAAGCTCCCGTACCGATGTTGTCCATATTGTGAAGTAGGGTTTGCGACAAATATTTTCGTATCTCTTGCCGGCTACTTTAAATCCCTTGCGCTCCACTGTAGCTAGCGGGGCTCAATCTTTAGCTATGTGCAAGGCTATCGCGTCCACCTCTTAGACGATCTGTCGGTTGGTGTCGCCTCCGTGATGGGCTGTTGTCACTTGTCGAACCTTGCTTCTCACTTTGAACTTTTAGCTCAAGCTCCAAGTCAACAGCATAGTTGTGTTGTGGGTGGTGGAAAAAAAAGGTTGGACACTCTGTTTTGGGTGCTTACGACGCACTTTGTAATTCGTGTTCTTTCGTGTTGTTTATTTTCTTTTTGGGACAAGCGCAACAGGAACAACTTCAACTAACGTTACTTCGTCTTCCGCCGTGTCAGCCGCTTCTGTATTTGAATCGCCAACTACGACCGCGTCGTCTGTTTTCTTTCTTGTTCAGCTGGGTGGAGTCACGTGACTACACGCGCTAAAGGCGACTTAAAGGGGCATGAACATAGGCACAGACATGTGAAAAATGATGTCGGTCATTGTAATAAATTTCGGTAACGGTAAATTTTCGGTTTATCGCCCATCCCTAGTACTAACGCAAGGCTGCCCGCAACCATACCAGGTCTCACAACAAGAAGGTCGCCACAGCGTCGTCAGACAAATTACAATACCGTTGCAGCCTCAGGAGGACGAAACTACGCTCCTCCGATCAACTCATTCACAAGGCTCCCAGCGATGGGACAAAGATGTCAAAAGTCCTTAATTCCCTCGGGCAGAGAATAACGCAGCAGTATACCATCTGCCACAGGAGAAGAAAAGAGGTAACAAACCTCTGGTGACATCGGAATTTATACACGTCCAGGGGCATCTAGGGGTCACAGGTCACTAATTTGGTGTGCATTTTCGAACTCCGCATGCGCCAAGGGAACATCCAGTGCTTTAGGTATCACTCCCTCGTGGTCAAAAGGGATGAAATTGAACGCCACTCTTTTGGGGTAGAGGTCTAATGTGGCACATCTTGATGTGGCAATATTTGCCTACTCTGTACAGGTTTTAGGCCACATTAAAGGTGGGAAAAGTTTCATATATTGTCTTGGTAACTTTTTGTATCCATTTTATGTATGCAAGCCTATGACCATTTCCACCTATTATACAGTCAATGACATTTTTGCTTTTCTTGCTAGTGACTGGAATGAAGATGGAGGCTATTCCTGAGCTCAAAATGGAGAAGGGGGACAGACAGAGCATTGAATATGAAGTTCACCACCAGAAACTGGTAAACGCACGCTCATGGTGCTCGACAGTCTGTAAAATCCTTCATCCTCAGTTCAGACATTTTATGTTTGTAGGTGTAAATATATTATACTGTCCTTAACACCACAAATGCATATGGAAAAATTTAAACTCAGATTAAAAAAACAAGAGGGCTGCCATATCAATATGAATTTTGTCTCACATCTCATCATCCAGAATTCCAGCTGGTGATTGCATAGGTGTAACATGACAAGTTTCTGTCCGTCAGGTCTTCTTCGCCGAGGATGTAGGCTCCAACAAGGGTGCTATCATTGGCCTGATGGTTGGCGGTGTTGTCATTGCAACAGTGATCGTCATCACCTTGGTGATGCTTCGGAAGAAGCAGTACACCTCCATCCACCATGGAGTCATTGAGGTCAGAGGCAGCTCACACGTGTATTGGGACAAGCTGTCATAGTCCCTACGTGTGTTGCGCATATGTGTAACCCAGCATCTCTCTGGCTCTGCTCCAGGTGGATGCTGCTGTTACACCCGAGGAGCGCCACCTCTCGAAAATGCAGCAGAATGGCTATGAGAACCCAACCTACAAGTTTTTTGAACAGATGCAGAACTGAGCGGGATGTCATATGCACACGCACATGCACACACACTCAGTCACACATGCAGATAGACATCTCATTCCATACCTTTAGCACCTTCCCTCCTCTCATCCCCTTCCCAGAGTAGAGTGATGTCAGCAGTGTGGCATGAACCAAGTTGTGACTGAGTATAATGAAGCTTTTGAAGCCCGGGTTTCTTCCACTACTGCCTGGGCGGATATTGTGGCCGATCCAATTTGCACGACGTTTCACTTTATAGGAGCGACATGCCTTTTAGTTAGAGAGAGTTTTTATGTTGCTCTGTTTGGGCCTGCTGATATATGGGAGTGGCCTCACCCAGTGCAAGCAAACCCACCATTAATGGAAGAAGCCTGTTCTCTCTATACTGATCCAGGGCCAGTGTGTTCTTTTTTCTTATCTTGTAGCAAATCTTGGTATGAAAAGCCTAATATGGCCTCTGATCAGCAGGACTGCGGTTACATGGCTCCATGGGCCTCATGCACTCCATTTTTAATGAGGAAAAAAAACAACATAATTTGTTTTTTAATAAAATATAGGTTTGAGTCAATCAGCATTTTTCCAGAAATGAGGTAATTTTTTTCCCTTTCTTGCACCTCTGCTGCACATTTCTTTCTACACTGGAGAATGATTAACGTGATTTACACCCAAAGCCCCCACCCGCCCAGCCACCCTCTTTCCTCTTTTGTTTGTGCATTCTTATGACAGCTGGGCTGTGTTAGGTGACACAAGGCTCCTAAGGCTAAATATATGAAGTTGATAATGAAAATGTTGATGGTGATGCTAGTAATTATGTATTCTGAATGAGCCGTTTTTAGTTTGATTTTTCTTAGGGGTTGGATTTTGTTTTTAAAAAAAAGATTGAAAACAGTTACAAAAAAAGATGTAAAGTCATTTTTTTAAACTTGTGTGATGTACTGAAGTTGTAGTTGTTCCTATGTAGTGCATGAAAAAATGACAGGATTTTGAAAGAAAAAAAACAAGATCTTAACACTGCTCTCTTGAACATCTCTCATTTATAGATCATGCTCGCAAGATTGTACATTTTGTATCCTCGTGATCACGTGACTTCAAACGATGATGAAACATAGTGTGCGCGTCTGTGGGTGTGTGCGTGCGCGTGTGGGGGTGCGCGTGCGTGTGTGTGCGTATATGTATGTATGTATATATGTGTATATATATGTATATATATGTATGTATGTGTATATATATGTATGTATATATATATATATGTATATATTTATATATATATATATGTGTGTATGTGTATATATATATATATATACTGTAATACCCCGGTTATCGCGGTTAATGGGGACCGAGACCACCCGCGAAAACTGAAAATCCGCGAAGTAGCGGCGCACCTTCAAAAATGCTTAAAAAAACCTATACAGGTATACTACAGTATACCCTCCTGTATACAGTACACCATATAGAATACGGGTAGAGAGAGAGAGAGAGAGTGAAATTCATGTTATAACAAAAAAACCAAATTATTATTAAAACTTATTATTTTTTTATTCCCCAGCCATTATTTTTGTATTTATTCAATTACTTCTTTTTGTATTTATTTAATTACTTCGACTTTTACCTGCTGGTACGCCGCCCGGTGTGCCCTGTGAAATGAAAGGTGGCATTCTTCATTTATTCATTTATTCATTCATAACTGACAGCCTCGCGCTCCGCTCGTGCCCGGGCGGAAGAGGTGCTCCTCCTCGGCTTAATTGTCACGCACGCCGGACCTGCTCACCCGAAGCGTGTCTCCGTTCGGTTGAACTCGGTTTCATTTCGCCCCGCTCGTGCCCGGGCGGAAGGTGCTCCTCTTCGGCTTAACTACCACACACGCCGGCCGGCCTCCTCCGGAGCACTCGTGCGGTCCCGAACGGAGCGAAATGTCGCCCAGCTCGTGCCCGGGCGGAAGGTGCTCCTCTTCGGCTTAACTGCCACGCACGCCGGCCGGCCTCCTCCGGAGCTCTCGTGCGGTCCCGAACGGAGCAAAATGTCGCCCCGCTCGTGCCCGGGCGGAAGGTGCTCCTCTTCGGCTTAACTGCCACGCACGCCGGCCGGAGCTCTGGTACGGTCCGAACCGCGCGAAACGTCGCCCCCGATCGTGCCCGGGGGAACGTGCTCTTCTTCGTCCACTCTCCTCTTCGCCCACGCTCTTCTTCGGCGCACGACGGCCGTCTAACCGCTCCAGCGCCCCGTCGTGCCGCTCGGCGAAACTACAATGCCCCCGCGGAGCGAATGGAGAGCCCCGATCGTGCCCGGGCAAAAAAGTTTTTAATTTTTGAATATTTTTTAGACCCGCGAAGCACTGAACCCGCAAAAGGTGAACCGCGAAGTAGCGAGGTATTACAGTGTATATGTATATATATATATATATATATGTATATGTATATGTGTATGTGTATGTGTATGTGTATGTGTATATGTATATGTATATATATATATGTATATGTATATATATACATTATATATATGTATATATATATACATGTATATATATATATATATATATATATATATATCATCCTCTGGGCCTCCTGCCGGTGGGACATGCCAGGAACACCTTACCAGGGAGGCGTCCAGGAGACATCCTAAACGGATGCCCGAGCCACCTCATCTGGCTCCTCTCTACGTGGAGGAGCAGCGGCTCGACACTGAGTCCCTCCCGGATGGCTGAGCTTCTCACCCTATCTCTAAGGGAGAGCCCAGACACCCTGCGGAGGAAACTCATTTGGGCCGCTTGTATCCGAGATCTTGTTCTTTCGGTCGCGACCCACAGCTCGTGACCATAGGTGAGGGTAGGAACGGAGATCGACCGGTAAATCGAGTGCTTCGCCTTTTGGCTCAGCTCCCTCTTCACCACGACAGACCGATACAGCGTCCGCATCACAGCGGAGGCTGCACCGATCCGCCTGTCGATCTCTCGCTCCATCCTCCCCTCACTCGTAAACAAGACCCCAAGATACTTAAACTCCTCCACTTGGGGCAGGATCTCCTCCCCGACCTGGAGAGGGCACTCCATCCTTTTCCGACTGAGAACCATGGTCTCAGATTTGTAGGTGCTGATCTTCATCCCAATCGCTTCACACTCGGCTGTGAACCGCTCCAGTGAGAGTTGGAGATCACGGCCTGAGGAAGCCAACAGTACCACATCATCTGCGAAAAGCAGAGATGAAATACTGAGGTCACCAAACCGGATCCCCCCATCGCCTCGACTGCGCCTAGAAATTCTGTCCATAAAAGTTATGAACAGAATCGGTGACAAAGGGCAGCCTTGGCGGAGTCCAACCCTCACTGGAAACGAATCCGACTTACTGCCGGCAATGCGGACCAAACTCTGACATCGGTGGTACAGGGACCCAACTCCCATGCACTCTCAAGGACCCTGTAGAAAGTGTAGAGCTGGTCCACCGTTCCACGGCCAGGACGAAAACCGCACTGCTCCTCTTGGATCTGAGATTCAACCTCCAGACGGACCCTCTTCTCCAGTACCCCTGAGTGGACCTTACCAGGGATGCTGAGGAGTGTGATTCCTCTATAATTGGAACACACCCTCCGGTCCCCCTTCTTAAAAAGGGGGACCACCACCCGGTCTGCCAATCCAGAGTCACTGTACCCGATGTCCACGCAGTGTTATAGAGGCGTGTCAACCATGACAGCCCCACAACATCCAGAGCCCTAAGGAACTCCGGGCGGATCTCATCCACCCCCGGGGCCTTGCCACAGAGGAGCTTGTTAACCACCTCGGTTACTTCAGCCCCTGAGATAGGTGAGTCCACCACGGAGTCTTCAGGCTCTGCTTCCTCAATGGAAGGCGTGTCGGTAGAATTGAGGAGGTCTTCGAAGTGTTCTCCCCACCAACTCACAACGTCCCGAGTCGAGGTCAGCAGCACCCCATCTCCACTATAAATAGTGTTTGTGGTGCACTGCTTCCCACTCCTGAGACGACGGATGGTGGACCAGAATTTCTTTGAAGCCGTCTGGAAGTCGTTTTCCATGGCCTCACCGAAC